>NW_015505634.1:2084-96516 GCF_001515645.1 Sinocyclocheilus grahami
CTCAGACCTACTGCCAATTTTTAGAAGACACTTTCTTCAAGCACTGGTACAGGAAAAAGTCTGCATCTTTCAAGAAGACTTTGATTTTTATGCAAGACAACGCTCCATCACATGCATCAAAGTACTCCACTGTGTGGCTGGCCAGTAAAGGCCTTAAAGATGAAAAACTAATGACATGGCCCCCTTCTTCACCTGACTTAAACCCTATTGAGAACTTTTGGGCCCTTCTTAAGCAGCTTAATTTACAGTGAAGGTAAACCGTACACCTCTCTGAACAGTGTCTGGGAGGCTGTGGTTGCGGCTGCACACAAAGTTGATTTTGACCAGATCAAGAAACTGACTGACTCCGTGAATGGAAGGCTTGTGACTGTTATCGAAAAGAAGGGTGGCTATATTGGTCACTGAGGTTTTCTTTTTGAAATTTCAGAAATGTTTATTTGTAAATTGAGTTTGTTTATTATTCTCACTTTAACAGGTGAAAATAAACAAGTGAGATCTTTGCTTTTCATTTAGTTGCATAATTCTGCACACGAATAGTTGCCTAATAACGGTGTACATGTAGATTCTCTTAAGAACGCCAAAACTTTTTCTACTTAACTGTTCAGGTTTGAGGGTTTGTTAACATTTTGGATTGACCAAGAGCACTGTAGTTGTACAATAACTAAATTAATCCTCACAAATACAACTTGCCTAATAATTGTGCACACAGTGTACCTATAAGTTCACTTTTAGTATAGTTGCAGTACAAACTAAACATTTTGATGTAAACTAGTTGTGTACTCAAAGTTTACTACTGTTATACTTAAAGTATACTTTTATATACTAGAAAGTGGGCCAATTTAGTCCCAAGGAGTATTGAAATGGTACACTTACAAGTATACTACTAGTACACTGATATTTGTATACGTACTTGAACTTTACTTAAGTATACTTACTAAAATAAACTTGAAGTATACTACTTTTTGGTAAGGGATGTTCCCTGGATTGTCCAGGAACATTTGAGATATAGAAAGACAATGAACTAGAATGCAGGTTTAGTCATGAAAATGGACACATTCCACTTACCCATTTCCTGCACAATGAAAATGATTGTGAAGTTGTTTGGTACTTGTAAATGAGGGCTTGTGATGTACTGTACTCTTCTCCCCATGGGTGTGAGTAACAGATGGAGCTGGGAGACACTGATAACAGGAAGAATGATGAAAAGACCTCCGTTGTTTTGGTGACACAAAATAGGCTAACGCTAACTGTGAAGTATGACTAAATTTGTACATACTTTAGTGTGCAATTTCACGCGTTGCGAATGTTACAAATGTACGTTGTCATAGTTTTCGGTTTGTATTAGCTGACTTACTGAATACTGCCACCTTTTGAAGAAAATATGTCATTGCTTATTTAGAACAGTCTTTTTACACAAAGCAAAAGCTAAAGTAGCATATATGTTGATTTTCATTCAACTCGAATTTCCAACTTTCTATTAATGTAATATATGGCCACTTGTGGCAGGCGCACTTGCACTGTCAATCGTAAACAAAATAAGTTAAAGTTCCTGCGTGATAATAAATGTGTCCGTGTAAAATACGGTAAATGAACTATTCTGTTGATAATTTCGCATCTGCAGAATAAACGTCACTTTGTTATCGTGCATGTTCGTGAATGAATCTTTAAAGCGAACGAATCGTTCCTGATCTCTACTGACTCGTTTTCCTGCAGTGACTGTAGTTCCAGCCAATAGCATTCGAGTGTAGGCTGTGAAGGCGCCTTTCATTGGTTAGACTTTACCGAACGAACTCGCCAACTTCACTGAACGAGTCGGGGCTTTAGACGATTCGTTCATTTAAAAGATTCATTCACAGATGGACTGGCACTGGCATGTTTTTTACAGCCTTTGTTCGTGAACTATGGTCTATTTCCCTGTTGATCGAGAGGGGGACTTTCATCATGTGAGTCAATCTTGTTCACAACAGTCAAGCAGAGTAAGGGGGCGTTAGAATTATGAATGTGTAAACCTGACATGACTGATAAACAAATTAAAAAGACGCTAAGACGTTATTTAGACTTTGTTTTCTATGTCTGAAGTGAGCAGATGTTGGGAGTATGGAGGAAAAATTGTGGTAAAATAATCCTTTGTGTGGATATGTGTGTGTTTTCAATGCATTCTGCAAGGGTGGTGCATCCAGAGCCGTGTAAACACTGACCACCCCATTACTGGACTTTAACTTAAGTGTCACAAGGCTATTGTGGCACCTCCTCCTACTGTTTTGGGATGCACTCTTGATGAATCCACAAACATCTTGTAACTGGCTAGCTCGAAAACTTCTCTCTGCCCTATGGTCAACTGTAGTCAATCATTTCTCACTCAGTACACAGGCTCTAGTGTATAAACAGTTCTCTAATGATTTTGTCAGGTCTTAAAAGAGCTTCAGAATTGCCAGGAACAGTGTGCAGGTACGTTCTCATAAACTCAATGAAGGCTGTGTAAGGATGGTGTTTGAAAAGGGATCTCAAGGACACTGATGTTGTGATAGAAAGTATTATGTATTGACTTTGTTTCTAGTTGACTACAATTGGTCATTTAGTTGTGGCTGTCTTATAAGCTTTTTTTTCAGCCTTTTTTTTTTACTTTAAGCATTTTAATCTGCATAGCCTATGCAGCCCGTTACATTATTTCTGATTGTAATATTCAATAAATATGATAAATAATATAAAGGAAATGTCAAATAATAACGCAATATAGCACACATTTTATGATATAATTAGTCAATATTCTGAGATCATCTGCATCAGTTAATTATTGTCCTACCTTTCCAGCTTGGGAAATTATCAGAAGTTGTTTGCCTCAGTCCCAGAATGTACCAGTATTTTGAGTAAATTTAGAAAACATTAAATATTTTTGGGTCACTGAAAAGATGAAATATTTTAGAAAAAATGTTAGAGTCGCCAAATCCATGGCAATGCACAATTGTGAGTGAAATAGTGGGAGTAACGTTTTTCGGGAACCTCTAATGTTACCTTGTCAGATTTGGTGACCATGCTGTTTATCTACATCTGTTCACATCAGACCAAAATGCTTTTTGAGGTTTAAAACAGAGGAGATTAGACATCACCAGAGTGAATTTGGGTAACATTAATGTAATTGTGTGTGAAATAAAGGGGGGTACAGATTTTGGTAAAAAATGTAAAAAAGAGCTGTATATCTGCAGCTGTTCATATCAGAAAAATGCTTTCTAGACATCACCAGAGTGAATTTGAAAGCTGTAATTTTCATGCTGTTTTGTCAGTGTGTTAATACTGATGTAAGGAACACTTTAATTACTGGTTTCTTAAAATTCAAACATAACACATTTGTTGGTCAATGATATTTTTCAATTATATTTAGTGATACTAATCTGTCTGTTTTATATCTCTTTATCCCCTCAGGTATTAAGTGGTTCTCTTCATCTGATGTGGATAGTTTGATTGGTTTATGGCTCTCTCACGTTTTTTTCACCTGCAGCACCCACTGTGGGTGAGCTTAGCATCACTGTGCTCTCGCAGTATGTCGTCATTAGACACTCGAGCCCGGGCTGTGTTTTCTGCAGCGGTTGAAGGTGTGCAACCAGACATAGTGGTCCGCAGGAGTCTGGAGCGACATGGAGACAAACTACTTGTAAATGGACAGAGTTTCACACTTACCAATAACCTTTATCTGGTGGGCTTTGGAAAGGCTGTGCTGGGGATGGCAGCAGAAGCGGAGAGGATTGTAGGAGACCATCTAATTAAAGGGGTGGTCAGTGTGCCTCATGGTATCCAGAAAACACTACACAATCATGGGAAAGAGTAAGTATTTTAGTGCTTTTTTACATTACATATTTTAATGTGCTTCTGTTTAATGAGCAATTTATACAGAAATAAACTGGGATTTTCACTAGTTGGTCAGTGGTTGCCCAAAAAATGTAGTAAGAGTACACTACTGTAATGTGAAATATTCTCATGATACTGTAATGACGATAAATTGGTTTATTATTAATTAATGATTAATTATTTAAATTGTAGTTTTAAGTATTTGGTTTACCTACTTTATGCTGATTTAAATAAAAAATCCAGAATATTTTTTTTACTATTATTGTACTATTCGTTCGTTCATTCATTCATTCATTTTATTAATTTTATTTATTTATTTTTACATAATAATAATAACCCTGCAAATAGGTTTCATGCAAAATATAATATATAGTCATGTAGCCCTGATGTCAAACTGGCTTCAGAGTTTTCAGCTTGTATTTGGCTGCACACAGTACAGTCTGGATGTTACTGAAAATCTGTTTGTATGTCCGGACAGGAAGATGCTCCTTGAGAATAACAGCAGAATTACAGTGATGGAAGGAGCAAAGAACAATTTACCGGATGCAGATGCCCAGAAGTCAGCAGAGTGTATTCGAGAACTGGCCAGCGGTCTGACTGAGAAAGATCTGCTGCTCGTGCTCATCTCTGGTACTTTTAACTTATTTTCTTCATATAGAATCACTTTTCTAATTCTAATTCTAATCATTGTAATTTGGCACTCAAGAAAAATGATCAATGTTAAAAACGGCTTAATATTTGTGTGGAAACAGTGATACATTTTTTTTTTTTTTAGGATTCTTTGATGAAAAGATTTATTTAATCAAATAAAGATTTTTTTATTTGAAATAAAAAATATTTTGTAACATTGTAAATGTCTTTGTTGTCACTTTTGACCAATTTAATCAATCTTTACTGAATAAAATATTACTTTGTTTAAAAAAAAACATACTGACCCAAAACATTTGAAATGTGGTGTATTTTCTGAAAGATCTTGAAATGTTCATGTTTTTTCTTTATATTCATCTATGCGCAGGTGGTGGTTCTGCTCTTTTACCTGCTCCAGCCCCACCCATGTCCTTGCAGGAGAAACAGGATGTGACACAAAAACTTGCAGCAGCAGGGGCCACTATTCAGGAGTTAAATACAGTAAGGCGAGCCCTGTCATTGTTGAAGGGTGGAGGTCTTGCCCAATGTGCCAACCCAGCCCAGGTAACACTATTACATAACCAAAAGAAAACATGCAGCACAGTTTTTTGAGCAATACTCCATGATGTTTGTTGAGCATAATTTTTACTTTGACACCACATTCTCCTTAAGGTAGTGGCATTGATTCTGTCAGATGTTATTGGAGATCCTCTGGATTTGATAGCCAGCGGTCCAACAGTCAGGAGTGACTTCAAGCCAGAGGAGGTCTGGGCTATCTTGGAACGTTATAAGCTCTCTTACTCTCTTCCTTCCTCCATGAATGAGGTGCTTAGTAAAGCTAGACCCCATTATGGGTTGCAGGTCCAAGAACAGCCAGAAGAAGTCCAAGACCATGTTTTAAACGTCGTAATTGGCTCAAACACTATTGCTCTTGAATGTGCCAGCCGTAAGGCTGTTGAATTAGGACTTCGACCCGTCATTCTGTCTCCAGGAGTATGTGGTGACGTTCGCTCTGTTGCACGACTATACGGGCTGCTCTCACGTTTTGCGTGTTACCCAGAGAAGGAAACTCCTCCAGAACTCGCTGCAGAGATCCTTCAGCTTGGACCAGAGGTTGGGGTAGAAAGCTGGGACTTGTGTCGCACCATGAACGTGCTCGTAGAGGAGAGGAAGGAAGGCTGGGGTGCGACCTGTCTTCTGGCTGGAGGGGAACCCACTGTGCAACTGACAGGAAAGGGCAGGGGAGGGAGGAACCAGGAGTTGGCTCTGCGGGTGGGGCTTGAGCTCAATAGTGATGAAGTAAAGAGTGGTGCGGTGTTCCTCAGTGGAGGAACCGATGGACAGGATGGCCCCACTGAGGCAGCTGGTGCCGTCACTGACGGGGAATTGATGAAAGAGGCCATGTCTCAAAGTCTGGACATTGATGGCTTTCTCACCAATAATGATTCGTTCACATTTTTCTCACAGCTCACTGAAGGACGACGGTTACTCATGCCTGGACTGACAGGAACCAATGTGATGGATGTGCATGCTATGCTGCTGCCACCATCACCCCAAAGAGACTTCCAATAATTTGACTCCAGGTTTCTTTTGTGTTTGGAAGCAATAAAATTATAGAGGGATATTTTTTTCACTAAGGTGTTTCACTTTTTAAGATTTTTTCATAATATCTCTTATTTTAACCACTAATGTTTTTTTTTTCTTGTCATGGATGACTCCTGCTTGGTCCTGAACCAAAGTAAGGTTCATTTCAATGTGTATTGTTATACACTGACTATAATACAATTTACTTATGAAATAAATAACAGTAAACTAATACACAATCAGATACAAATTGTATTTATTATTTGCACTGCAAAAAGACAGCAGTAACCTCTTGGACTGAAAGCATGCTAGAGGCACACTTGATGTATTTTTTATCTCTGTAGTCAATTCTATTTTCTTACAACACTGAAATGAAATGTTTGATTTCTACATACAGACCAGATGACTATGTGAACATTTGGGACCTTCGTTCTGAGTAGTATTCCTGTCAGTTTTTTTTTGTCATATGATACTGTGTGAGAATGGTTCAAGTTTTGCTATCTTCAACTTCCAATTCAATTCAAATAAATTAAAGCATTCTAAAAAAAATCAGAGCTGCTATTTATCACAGCATGCTCCTTTAATGCTTTCTTTCCTGTGCACAGCACCATTCTGTCAGGTATTTTAGAGCATATATTCATGTGTTTGGACCTTGAGTTTTGCACCACAGTTCATCACAGACAGCTTCACAAGTAAAACTGATTCACTGGCACAAGCTATGATTATTTAGTCTTCTTGAAGGATTGTAATTGCCTTTCTCCATCTTATGTGTCTGTGATCTTAGTCCAGTTGCAGGTACATCACTCACGGTGGGTTTTCATGGCATCGCCAGCTGCACTTTCCCTAGGAAAATGGAAAATATTAGACTTGAAAATGGAACAGCAGTTTACAACATGGGTATGCATAAATTACTTTTTAAACCAAATACTGATGTGTTTAGAATTTCATGCCACTTTTTTCAATAATGTTTTATTAATAGTGCTTTTTATTACATTTGAATTAAAGCATGTGTCTGTCTATCCTCTGTACACTTCAAATCCTATGATCTCACTCAACGGTTCCCGGTATTCTGAAATTTTGTACTACCTGCAACCTGCAGGTAAAACAGTCATATTTTAAGCTAAAATGGGTAGCATGTGTTGTGAGGCACAAGAGAAGCTGTCAGATATAGTACCATAGTGTGAGATGTTAAAAATATAGGTACTTGTCAGCGGAAAAAACTCTTCAGAATGTTCTGCCTACCAGCATAACATTCATATGATGTGGTATAACAGCAGGCTTCACCAAGCTCCTAAAACCATGCAAATATAGCGCTGGCATCATATACTGATAAGTAGCATATATGTACAGGACACTGGCTTATTACAAAATGCACAAGTGACTTAGAACTCGTCCACACACGCATTATTTGGCCATATTCAGAATTAGAATTAGGAAATCAGTAAGCAACGATCAATTAAATTCCAAGTCTTTTGTTAATTTGTCACGTGACAGACTTAAAATTAACGAATCATTCATGAACACTAGAAAGGCTGGTTACTTAATTTGGTCCCACTTTATATTAAGTGTCCCTAATACCTGTGTACTTGCATAGTAACTACATGTGTACATAGTATGTGTAAGTACACATTGGTACATAGTATCTACAGCTGTAATATTTCTGTAACTACACACATATAACAACCCCTTTTGGATGGTTTGTGTAAGTACAAATGTGTAACAGGACATTGGTAACAACACTTTTTTTCACTTCACTAAGTACTAGTGTAGCTGGAATTATATAACTACATTTTGTAACAACATGTATAAGAGTAATTGGAACCATTTGATCCAGGGGGTGGAGATGGGTAGGTTTAGGGGTGGAAATGGGATCCAGGGGGTGGAGATGGGTAGGTTTAGGGGTGGAAATGGGATCCAGGGGGTGGTGAAGGGTAGGTTTAGGGGTGGAAATGGGATCCAGGGGGGGGAGATGGGCAGGTTTAGGGGTGGAAATGGGATCCAGGGGGTGGTGAAGGGTAGGTTTAGGGATATGTAAAGTGGGAGGACTTGGATGTCGAGTTGGAGTTGGTGCACCACTGTAATACCAGTGTACTTGCATGGTAACTCCTCAGGAACTGTCCACTTAATATAAAGTGTAACATTCTGGACACCAACCACAATTTATATGTAAAGCCTAACTTACTGGCCGCTGCTGTGTAACATCAGAGTAATTACATGATAAATCTAATATAAAGTGTAACACTTTCTTTACCGAAAAGTGCTGTTAGTCCTGTTACACACTTGTACTTTCATTACCAAAAAGTGTTGTTACCAATGTCCTGTTACACATTTGTACTGACACATACCATTCAGTGGGTTGTTACATATGTGTACTTACACAAACATTACAGCTGTAGATACTATGCACCAATGTGTACTTACACTGTGGTTACATACTACGTACACATCTAGTTACTATGTAAGACACAGGTATTAGAGACACTTAATATAAAGTGGGGCCCTTAATTCTTACCATCCGCTCAGGTGAGGCGCAGTGTCAGGAGTCCCGCCATTCTGCCCTCCAGTCCCTGAAGAATTATTACAATTATATTTAGTCCAATTACTACCTTTTAAGGGGCGCAAAATACATGTATATACAGTCACAAAATTGTATTCAACTGTCGTTTTATAGGAATTATTATTGATTAGGTGGAGCAACATAATGGAGCACCTCTAAATACTCACCCTGTCTGTAGTACATATCGTTGACAGTGTTCCCGTACACTTTCCAGGCAAAGTGGATGGCTACGAGACTAATGATGAGCCAGGTGAACAGTATCTTAAACACTGCAACTCTCATGTCGTTGGCCAGCCAATCGTCCACAAATTCGGACAGAAAGGACACCAGACTGTCAACCATTCGAGACAAGAATTCAAAATCCCACGATTCCTCCATGTCGTGTGTTTTTTCTCTCTCTTACATTCTAGTGTCTGGTTCTAAACTAGATAGCCAGTGCTTTCAGAGAATGTATGTAATTGAGCATTCATCTTTAAAGTAAACAAAGCTGAGCCGCTGTCTTCTTCGCAGAGCGATGTGATCAACCTGAGGTTTGAAAATAATCGCGATGTCATCATCGCCATCTGTCGGCCTGGGGTGAGTGTTCAGATACAGTATATTAAAATAGTATATTCTTCTAAGATTAGATTATTCTAAAATATTAAGATTAGTCTATATTAAGATTCTCCATAGAAATTAGCAACTATATGGTCGCTTCTTCAATTTTATCAACTGTATATTTATGATCACGTGTGTCATTTTTGTAGCCAAAAAAAAAATCAGATTTTTTTCTTTTTATTATCGATTAAAATTTTCCAGGTTTTCAAATTTGTATTTTATATAGGCTATAGTTGGATAGTTGTTTTATCCTTGTCCCAGACCAAGACTTTATAAGTTAGGACAATTATAATATGAATTATATATATTATAGGCTATATTACATATATGTTTTAAACTATGATGATAAACTAATTTGATTTATTTTGTGTGTGTGAATATATATATATATATATATATATATATAAAGGTGCATCTCAATGAATTAGAATGTCGTGGAAAAGTTCATTTATTTCAGTAATTCAACAATTCAACAACTTGTGTATTAACCAGCGTTTTGGTGCTTGACTGGCCAGCAAACTCCACAAACCTGAACCCCACAGAGCAGCTATGGGGTATTGTCAAGAGGAAAATGAGAAACAAGAGACCAAAAATTGCAGATGAGCTGAAGGCCACTATCAAAGAAACCTGGGCTTCCATACCACCTCAGCAGTGCCACAAACTGATCACCTCCATGCCACGCCGGATTGAGGCAGTAATTAAAGCAAAAGGAGCCCCTACCAAGTATTGAGTACATGTACAGTAAATGAACATACTTTCCAGAAGGCCAACAATTCACTAAAAAAATTTTTTTATTGGTCTTATGAAGTATTCTAATTCGTTGAGATAGTGAATTGGTGGGTTTTTGTTAAATGTGAGCCAAAATCATCACAATTAAAAGAACCAAAGACTTAAACTACTTCAGTCTGTGTGCATTGAATTTATTTAATACACAAGTTTCACAATTTGAGTTGAATTACTGAAATAAATGAACTTTTCCATGATTCTAATCTATTGAGATGCACCTGTATGTATATATATATATATATAATGGCTGCCCCACAGTTGTAAAGTCATTCCCATCACAGACTAAACCACATACGAAACATACATATTTGAAGCAATCAAATTTATGATGATTTTGGAATTTTAGAAATGTTCATGATATGAAAATTCATGACTTTGATTCTCCTTATGTGATAAATTAGTGGTATAATTGAAAATTAAAGTTTGTGAGAGTGTGACGGAATATGTATTATGTTTAAAGAGAATTTGTTGGATTAATGATGGATGGATATATAGTTATTGTACATATATAGTTATAATACATGGAAAAATTGAACAGGTTTCATCATATAAATACTTGGGTTCCTTACTTGGGACAGTTCATTATGCTGGTCTTCTCACATCAACAGTCTGTGTTCTAGACTGCAACAGAGGTTATATTTTTTTTGCGAAGATTAAAAGTATTTGGGGTAAATCAGAAGATTTTATTTCTGTTCTATCAGTCTGTTTTTGAGAGTTTGATAAGAAATGGTATTACAGCATGGTATGGAAACCTGACTGTCCAATTAAAATCGAAACTTGCTCGACTTGTATATGCTGCTCTAAAAATTGTAGGTTGGGAAGCGAAATGGCCTATACAGGAGATGTATGAGGTATCTGTTTTAAGACAAGCTAAGAACAGTTTTGCAGATGACACACATATTTTACATGGAATATGTTACCCTCAGGGAGACGTTTGAGGACTTTGATGTCCAATTCAAATCGCTACAAAAATTATTTTGTGCCAACTGCGGTTAAATTATTCAATAGAGAATTGCACAAATTAGATGCTTTATTGGTATACTATAGATTTTAATTTGAGTTTGTGTGAGTTTTATGTTGTGTACTGGCCAGATCATGCTTGTCCAAGATGAATATCCCTCAAACGGGACATTAAAGTATATTCATATATTTATTCATTTAGTGAAAGCATCAGGTCCAAACTACTGTTTCCTACACATCCTGGGCACAAGGGGATGGAGATTCTGAAGAGTGGAATGTCTTGATTTGCAGCTTATGCACCCTATTATGGAATTAAACCTATTTACCATAGTAATAATCTTTCAGTATTGTTTACCTGGTTTGGAGTTGTGAATGCTGTGCTGTAACATGCAGAGAAGTGAAACCTGGCAGCAAATGTGACTGGTGAGAGGCTTAAAATATGTAAGTGTATTTTTCTAAGTGTATTTTCTTTGAAGTACATATTTCATTTGCAGATTGACACTCTTAAGAATGAGGCGGGACCTGTTTGGCAAAAGTTACCATATAACCCAGTATTGTCCATAGTGTTTTCAGTAATTTAATATCAATGCACCGAAGCTAAAGAATTAATAGCTCCCTTAAAGGGATAGTTCACACAAAAATGAAAATTCTGTCATCAATTACTCACCCTCGTGTTGTTCTAAACCCGTAAGAGCTTCGTTCATCTTCGGAAACACAAATTAAGAAATTTTTGATAAAATCCGAGAGCTTTCTGACCCTGCATAGACAGCAATGCAACTGAAATGTTCCCAGGCCCAGAAAGGTAGTAAGGACGAGAATACTTTTTGTGCGCAAAGAAAACAAAAACAACTTTATTCAACAATTTCTTCTCTTCCGTGTCAGTCTTTGATGCACATTCACAAGAGTACCATGTTATTTTAGTTTTCTCTGCATACAAAAAGTATTCTTGTAGCAGTATAGCTTCATAAAATTATGGTTGAACCACTGATGGCACATGAACTATTTTAACGATGTCCTTACTACCCTTCTGGGCCTTGAACGTGGTAGTTGCATTGCTGTCTATGCAGGGTCAGAAAGCTCTCGGATTTCATCAAAAATATCTTAATCTGTGGTTCCAAAGATGAACGAAGGTCTTATGGGTTTGGAACCACAAGAGGGTGAGTAATTAAGAACATTTTACAAAATACTGATAAACAGAAAGGTAAAAAAGAAACTGAGCAGAAGTAGGTCAGCTGAGAGAATGTACTCCAATTACGGTGTCATTCCCCACCATCACCTTAATTTCATTTTCTATTTTTATCTTCAAAGCTGAGTAAACTGTCTAATAAAGAGCACATTAGTGCAGCAGTCATTTTGTTGGGAAAACACCAAGTTTATTCAAAATTGATCTACTTTTCAGTTCTTTCTTTGTGTATGTGTGTGTGTGTGTGTGTGTGTGTTCCCCTGTTATAACTCTCTACATGTAAGGACTTTTTAAATCCTCTTTCTTAAACAAGATCACAGACTTCTCTGTTTGAAGTCCGGAAGAAGCGTTGATAACATCTGCACTATGTCATGGTAAATGGAAGCTCTGCACTCTTTTCTGCATAGAGAAAGATGCATTGCAGTTGTCTTTCACTTTTCAGACTTATATTCCAATTACAGGAACCCATTTCAGTGATTTTGTTTTATGTATATATCATTTTTTCCTGTACTAAATTATCCCATATCATTAATTGCTTCTCAACTGATGATAAAGAGTAAAACAGAGCACACTTATTCTCCACACGTCTAACATACCCTTTTTTTTCCCTGTAAACAGCAGACCAGTAAACCAAGGAACCTCATCTATTCTGCCCTAAATGTGTCAGACCTACCTGTTTTCAGTACTGCTACATAAGAGTAGGTTTTTCCTATGCAAAACATCTCTGAGTCATTAGAATACACAGAGAGAGCACCTTCACATGTTACACTTGAGTGTGTCATTTAATTTGATTGCTTCAAAGATCAGTCAAATAAATTAATATCAGACCTGATGTTGTCATGAAGCAAATGTAAACTGTGGGATGCTTTGTCTTTTCAAATTTTGGGTGAAAAAGATTGAATGAAAGTGACAGCAAATAGTTATCTTGAAAACGTAATGAAAGAACTGAATTAATACCATCAGATAAGTCTCTGAATTTGGCATGTTAGAAATATTAAATGGCTGTCCAATAAGATCATAATTAAATTTGATAAATCATAATTTACATCCATGTTTTCTCTGTCCATATTGTGAGAACATTTACATTCAGAGCCTAGAAAATGAATGTGTTTTAATGAGAAAATATGGGTTTTTGTTGTATTAATACAGCATACATTACAGAAATAAGTGCCAATGATTTCAGAAGAAAATGATACAGTTTTGAGGCAGTCCTTCAAATTTGTGTTTTAAATTTAAACATCTTAAATGTAGAGCATTTTTAGATGTCTTGTTTTATTTTGTAACCATTTGACATGCACCAGTCAGATTCAGAGCAATCGAATTCAACAAATAAAGCTAATGGCTTTTAATAAAATGTTTTTTCATTCAGCTTAAGGCTTTTGACATGATCAATTAAAGAAAACACATAACTGTACAATCCTACATGTTATTTTTCCAATGTGGGTGGCATGTAAATAAGTTACAGTGGGGAAAGTTGCCTTTTCAAACAAGGTTGAAATGTCACCTTTGTCGGTTGCATGGGTAGAGGTTTCAGTCGTTATTTCCTCTCATTTGAGAGTTACGCTCAGTTCCAACACTCTGTAACCGCGTACTGATGTCATGTTCTTTTACATGAAAGTCCTTTCAACTCTTCTGTGTATACTGTTACTTCACCAAAATGCAAGCACATCTTGTCCAGCAGGTATGTATGATTATTGTTGAATACCTGGATTTGGGATTTACTGTTGGGTTTAAATGGATATCGGTCACATAACACCTCATTAAAGATATCTGTTGATTGCAGGTCATAGACAAAGTTATGTTACGAAAAAATGTGAGGCCTGTCCACAAAACCAATACAGATCTACAAGTGGAACATATTTTCACTGTGAGAACTGCAGCAAATGTAAAAAAGGTAAGTGCCTGTTTTTTAGATAGATAGATAGATAGGTTTAGTAACTGAGAATGTTACTGTATAATGCATGTGATGCTGTAAGATACTGTAAACCACTCAATATGTGGCATTTAACTTACACCATTGGATGTGTACAAAAGAAGGCAAAATCAGAGACAAAAACATAATTTCTATTTTCAACAATAACTTACATAGTTTTTCCCCCCTCAGGTAGTAATGAGCTCAATTCTTGCACATCTACAAGTGACACTAAATGCAAATGTAAAAAAGGCTTTACGCCCATTGATTGGATAAAGGAAGAGATTTGCTCTTGTGAAAAAGGTTCGGGAATAGATGAAACAGGTACACATATTAAATCCTGCCTTACTGAATCACATCAAATAATTAAAGAGCATCTCATGAAACATGGACTATGTCTCTCTTCTAGGAATATGCAAAAAATGTGAGGATGGCTTCTTCACATACAAAGAAAACTCGATTTGTCAAAAATGGAGAGAGTAAGTTTTTATGAATAGCAAAAAATTTTCATTTCAAAGGATATATAGTTTGATAGCCTCATGCAAATGCCAATTCAAAGGGCTGTTGTCAAGGGGAGGCAACCAGGAACGATGTCCCCGAGCCCAGAGATACGAAGGGGACCCTATTCAAATGTTATAGCCGACTCATTGAGGGGGAGCATAAAAATTCCCCAGTAAAAAGGTTGAATGAATTTCAGTCATGACCCTAAAGCATATTAATGATCTCAGCAGCTTTGTTTCGATGTATAATAAGCACTCTCTTGTGCAAGTCTGATGATTCGGCACTGAGACTACAAAGGGATAGGTTAGTCAAAGAATGTAAATTGTGTCATCATTTACTCTTCCTCATGTCATTCCCAAAATGTATAATCCCCCCCCCATTTTGAAGAATGTTTTAGCTATTTTGTCCATAAAATAAAACTTTCATTGTATAGGCAAGAAAAATACTAAGATGTTTATCAGAATTTGTGTTATGCAGAAGAAAAGTCAAACAGGTTTATAATGACATCGGCATGCGTAAATGATGACTGAATTTTCATTTTTTTACTGAATTATCCCTTTATAATTTTTTTTATGAAGAGAACTGCATTTAATTTTTTGCTCTGTAGGTGTATAAATGGGATTGTGACCGCAGGCACTGGCACTTCTGATGCTGTCTGCAAACACGCCTCGAAAGAGGTGAAAGAAGCTCCCACAAAAGAGGGGAATGAAGCTCCTACGAAAGAGGTGAAAGAAGCTCCCACAAAAGAGGGGAATGAAGCTCCTACGAAAGAGGTTAAAGAAGCTCCCACGAAAGAGGTGAAAGAACCCCCTAAAGCCCACATTACCCCATTCCAGGCAACCACAATCTCTTCTACGACCACTTCAAGAATTACAGACTCTTCTAACAACATACAAAAAAACAGCCTCTACAGTTTGTGTAATCTTCCTTTATTGCTTCCAGATTTAGTAATCCATTACAATTTGTTTCTTTCTTGATAAGATTTAATTCATATTTCATTTTAGGGCTGGTCATGCTATGCGCTGCTATTTTTCTGCTGGCTGGACTCCTGTACCACAAGTGTAAAGTCACCCACTGTATTCATAACCACAAGAAAGTGGATTTTCGAAAAGGTGGAGTACCCTTAGTTTATCATACGACCACGTGTGTGTGTGTGTGGCTACACTATATTCATCCTTCTTACATTTATTTTCTCTAGAAAGTGTATGCAGAAAGCCTGTTGAAGAATCTGGGGAAAAGTGCCAGTCTTTGCTTGTCTAACGCTGTTGTTAATGGCCTCAGTGTTTCTTTTTGTGGAATATTTTGTATGCATGCAATATTGGTTGTTTTATAACTAGTTTAATTGCTGTTAACTTCATTAAATCTCCACTTAATAACACCACTTAAAGGGATAGTTCTGGCATCATTTACTTACCCTCAAGTTGTTTCAACCCTGTATGAGTTTCTTTCTTCTGTTCAACACAAAAGAAGATATTTTGAAGAAGAATGTCGGTAATCAAACATTTGATGGTAGCCAATGACTTTTTTCTTTTTGTACTATGGAAGTCAATGGCTACCGTCAACTCAAAATATTGTCTTTTGTGCTCAACAGAAGAAAGAAAATCATACAGGTTTGGAAAATCTCGAGGGTGAGTAAATGATGACAGAATTTTTATTTTTGGGTGAACTATCCCTTTAAAAAAAAATACAGTCAATGCCTTATTTTAATTGTCTTAAATTGTAGAGCAAAGTTTTTTTTATAATTAATATTATAATTAATATTTTTAATGCGCTTCAGTGGATGTTGTAAGAATTATGAAAATAGTCAAAAGTAGCTTACTTTAGGGGTTTCTTAAGACCCGTTTACACCTGTTTTGGGCAACCGGTTTGAAACCTCCGGGGTCCAAAACAAATTCATCCACATGTGAAGGTGTTCAAAGTCATATTTAAACATTGCGCTTGTAGTGTAAATGCTCATCCATTTGAATTCAGATGGCTAATTTAATATAAGCCGTGAATTGATTTCAATTCATTACTTGGTGATAGATCTACTTCGAAGTCTGCTGATTAGTGAATTTGAAATGCAAACTTCATATTGCCTGAACTTCAGTCGATAGCTGTAGGTAGATCAATGGATGCCATAACCTTATAGAGTCATTTCCATGTTGCCACAGTGACTCGTGCATTCCTGAAAGAAATATGACAAATTACATGAGTTTCCCATATTTAGGTGGGCTAAAGACAACTCTGAGAATATTTTCTTTTTGTGTAGCCTAATTATAAAGATTTAATGTTGTTTCTGTGAAATGGAAATAAATGGGCTGTATAAACCAGTGACATTTCTGTAGGCAGTAATATTTTTTATATTTTATTTTATGTTTGTTATCATTCTGTGAAACGTGTCTGATTATATGGTGTCTAATTTACAACTTTAAATAAAGGACTAAATCTAATATTCTGTAGCATAAATACCAGGCTAATTTTATTTTTGTTGTTGGTCTCAGGTGTTTTGACTGAAATTTTTAAATATTTTTTAATACTTTTCCTTATTTTTGGAAATGTGTTTTTTTTATGTTTTCTTCTTATTGCATTAACTCTGGTATCAATGCTCTGGTCTCAAAACTAAAACTGACATATAAATCATGCATTTTCGTCATGTGGATCTTCGTATTTAAATGCACTTATAGCAACGTCAGAGCTGGTATTGTCCCCTCCTACATTTATGTTTCTTCTGATAGTCGACAACGTCCTCTGCCTCTGTCTCTAGAAACGCAAAACATGTTTCGGTTGAACTTCAAATTTTCCATCCACGCAGTACTAACGTTCCCCTGAAGCTAAATGCCGTTATCCACCTTCCTCTTAAAAAGCCACAAGGCTGTTAACAGTTTAATTTCAAACTTGCATCTGCTTACCTGGTTTTGTGCTAAAGAAAATCTAGTTTGACTACTTGGATAAGGCTTGTGATGACTGAGCCTTTACCAACTATACTGCAGGACTATTTAATTTTTTTGGACAAATATACCAATGAGATGTAGGCTACCTAAAATGAGTTTATGATATTTGTTATTTTTATCATACGATATGTATTAAGGGGGAGATCATTTCTAGATGTTCTTTCTGTTTGATTCATCCGCTGCTCATACACTTGAAGACGTCTCATTTTGTGTCAAAGTGTGAGGCGAGCACCCTGCACAGAACTTTTTGTAAAGGATATGAAATGAGAAGTCAGGTTTTGTTAACCACAAAAATCCCTGACAGACCAGCTCAATCCATGAATTTCAGGAATAAAATTTGAGTAGAAAGCATGTGAAAAACTGTATAGAAAATAAAATCTAAAGTAAATTTTCTGCCCGTGCTCTGCCATGCCTGCATGTCCAACAGAATATTTTTGATACAATCTTTTTGCATTAGTGTCCGAGAGCTCAGTAATCTTGGAACCTGTTCATTTCCTTACTTCATCTGAGAACCACATCCTTTGAATTCTTGTCAAAGAGCCTCACTGCCACGAAGATCAGAGTTTCCCTCACGTTTTTCAGTCGACTTCTTGTAACAGAGAGTAGGTTGTTGCAATATAACATCCAACCATTCTTTTGCTAGGAATAAACTGAAATTATGCATTTAGAGAATCTTTACTGATGTGCACCATCAAATTTAAACATTGATACTACAAACAAAACTTACAGACGCAGTCTATGAAATGGCCTTTGTCTTTTTGGAAAGGTTTTGCAAAATTTTTATCAGAATGTGAATGTAGCCGTGGATGGACATGGAAGGAACATTTCAAACTAAATACAAGAGTCAGTTTTTCTATAGTGCAAAAAATGTAATAATTTGTTGGGTCTATTTTACAGGAAGTGGTTAAAAATATTATTCTATCAAATTATTATATTTGACTTTGAATTGATGCTTTTTAATGTGACTGAGTTTTGTTTTGAACAGTATTTTAAATTACATTTCTATGAATGCTATATGTTTCTGTAAAATGCATATGTGAAATATTTTTTAAAAATTATCACATTAGTTGATATTTTTAATATAAACGTTTTTATATTATTGTATGCTAAAGTTTGCAGCTTTTTGTGTACGTTAAACAGACTCAACAACAACAAAAAACAATTACAAATTCAGTACGTTTTTCATGGTTCAATTGAACTGCTTGCAATAGTTGTATTTTTAGGGTTGAGCTGCATGTATAATTCATGAGCATGACAATATATGGTAACATGAACTCTGTGGTGCACAGTGGGTCCACGCTGGATGTGTAATACGGTGGCTCATCAATTTTAATAGCTTACATAAAACCGAGAAAGAAAGAAAAAAAACAGTGTGAATGTGTCATAGTTAGATGTACGCTTATGTGACGTAAACCTCATGCAGAGCATGACATTTCACATAGACCACTTCAGTCAACTGCACTGAAACGGCAACAGCTCTGCTGGGTGTATCCTTTGCACAAGAGACTTGTGCACATGACACCTGCAAAACGTCTGTTCTTGCATAAAAGACATTCAATTCAGAAGCCAGTATCACTTAAATATCACGTTGATATTTTCAGTTCAACCCTCATTCTCATTTGCAAATACAGAGGTCTTTCGAAGATAACAAACCCCCCCAGCCCCCCCACCACCACCACAGTATTAAAATGATTCTTACTCGGTGATCAAACATATATACACTATGTGCATTGTCACTTCATATTATATTATATTATTTAATATTATATTATATTATATTATCAGCAATTTGTTTCTTTAAAAATTCACAGCTTTTCACTTCACAGAACTTTAATAGATGGACTGGAGTCATGTGGATTACATGTGGATTATTGTGATGTTTTTATCAGGTATTTAATGCTCATTCTGATGGCACCCATTCACTGCAGAGGATCCATTGGTGAGCAAATTATGTAATGCTATATTTCTCAAAAACTGTTCTGATGAACAAACAAACTCATCTACATCTCTGATGACCTGAAGGTGAGTATATTTTCAGCAACTTTACATTTTTGGGTGAATTGTTCCTTTGACATACATGACTTCTATAAAATGGTCCAATCAATCTCATTCAAAAGAGAAGATATCTGCATATAGTGACATTATTTCATAAATGTACACAAGTGCACATTTTTCTCATCTTGTCCACTCCTCTCCACTTGCAAGGTTTTGTAGATCTCAGGCTTTTCCCTCTGAAAAGGGAAATTAAAATAACAAAAGTTCAGATGCGTATGCAAACTATAACCATTTTCATGATTTGTAAAAGATGGATGGATTTAACACTGTCAGTACAGTGACGTGAGATATGAGGAGTTGATATTTGTGGGTGCATGTTGGTCTTTAAATGAAAGGTCATAGCCGACTTGCAAATCTGAGCACACAAAACAAGAACAGAGATTTTTAAGCATTCATCAACTTTCAGTAACTAAAGATGTTCATAGCAATAGTCTTAAATTAATAGACATAAAATAAACTGAACTATTACTATTCTTTTAAATACAGGTCAAGCAAAGGAAAATAATATAGTATCATTCCACTGACATAAAGCAAATGACAATGGAGCAGATCAGCAATGGTAGCTTATGGAAACTATAAAAGGTCATGCATTAGTATTTTTCCCCCTGTATTCTGTATTGACAATGTTATTTTTCCAAGACTTAATTTTAACAAACTGTAACTAATGTTGTTTTCTAGCATTTTTATTGATTCTGAACATGTGGCCAGTAGCTATTGGTAACACTATCTAATAGCCTGTGAGCCATTTCTGACATCAGAGGAACAGGAAAGTCCTTTCAGAGGAAGAGCATATATGTTTATTTACTGTAAAATGGGCTGTGAATGCTATTTCACATTCATTTTAAGTAACCTTACAAATTACAATAAAAAAAACTGTTTCTGACTCAGATGTTGTCAACAGAGGTTTCAGAGATCCTTTCTGATGCTGTGGTCCTTCCTTTTACACTACACACTATAGATTACCTCGATAACGCTGGTGACGGCAATATTTTAGCAGAGCACGTAAGTGGAGAGAAGTTGTCTATCTGACAGTATTTGAATACTTCTGTGAGATACCTGTCAAAACCAGTGAAGATGGTGGTTTGCTTAGGTTTCCTAGATTCTTTGAAACGTCAGTATTACTGTTGATGCAGTGAGCTAGTGGTTGGTCTGTGTGCGCTAGTGGTTGGTGTATGTGGTACTGTGATGCTGGAGAGTTTGATTCCAGCCCATGTCGTGTATAGATTCTACTCTTCTTCTCTTTATCCATCACTTCTTCTCATCTCTGTCACTGTCTCAGAATTTAAAAGTGCCAAAAGTCCTCAAGCAAATATTTGTTGCTGTGTATACTCATGAATTTATGATGGGCCACAGTTGCCCCATCCATCAGAGGCACAAACGTTCCCAACATAATCACCCTTTACTGCACGTCTGATGGGTCCTGGTCCAACTGACCGCTGACACCACTGAAGTCACTTCATCTGCCATTTACTGCTTAAACTGTAGTGAGTACTTGTGTTTTTAGCTGATATTAAAAGAGAGAAGTTGTCCTTTCACGACTCGTACATACCTGTTCCCTATTGGGGCCTCATGTGGTAAGATGCCACATGATTCAGTGTGATCATGCATGGTGATACAAACTGAAAATGTGTATGACTGTTTTTCTTCTGTGGAACACAAGAGAAGATATTCTGGAAAATGTGTCAAGGTTTTCTTGTCCATATAAAAAGGTTCCAAAAGAACTTATCTTTGGGTTCCCTAAAGAACCTTTCAGTGAACAGACCTTAAAATATTTTTTTTCCAGTCTGAAGAACATTAATATAAAATATAGCTGCAAGCAGCAATTACCAGGGTTCAAGCACTTTAAGGCCTTTATCACATATATGCTGTTATGGTCTAGGCCAACCTGACATTTTGGGGTGACATCAGAACACATCCATGATGAAGAACACTCACATTCACACACTGAAATGAAGGGTTAAAGTATAATACTTAAGCACACTTACACACACATGCAAACACATTTTGTTGTAGATATAGGGATCTGAAGTAAATTATAGGTAACAAAATGCTTACTGCAAGTCTTCTCTTTATAACACAATTTTCAATTGCACAATTTTTCACTACAATCATAATGAGACATAATTGTAAAATGTGATTCCTCAATGTAAATAAAATAGTAAACGTTGACAAAATGTGACTTTACATGTTATGACAAGGATTTCTTAATGTATAAGTATGAATTTAAAAGCAAAACCTGTGAAAATAG
This sequence comes from Sinocyclocheilus grahami, assembly GCF_001515645.1. Classification (NCBI taxonomy): domain Eukaryota; kingdom Metazoa; phylum Chordata; class Actinopteri; order Cypriniformes; family Cyprinidae; genus Sinocyclocheilus; species Sinocyclocheilus grahami. The sequence goes on from NW_015505634.1 coordinate 23,871, forward strand.
GAATTATTAGTGAGTACAATGAGCCAATTAGTTAGTGAGTACAATGAGCTAATTAGTAGTTCTATGTTGCCATCTAGTGGTTATAATGGCAATTTCAGGGAATTTGCCATTGAAATATATTGTTTTCACCATTTTAACTGTTATTAGAGGCAACTATTGTCCGAGCTCCATAAATGTTGCATTTTGCATGATTTTCTAGAATCATATGACACATGTGCTTTTGATGTGATTTATAGAGAATTGGGTACACTAGGTAAAGACCATATTATTAAATGGCCGTTATATGTTCAAATGCAAAAGTTCAACATTGCTTTGACAATTAATTATTGACCACGAGAGTCCAAAGAATTGTACTGCACTGGTTTTATTGAGGTTAAGCAAAAAACCTATGACTAGTTTGCAAAAGTAGGTTTTTTAGATAATCTCAAGTATTTAAAGAACAATTTGATTGACAGCAGTGGTCCAAGAGACAAAGTTGATCAGAATGAGGAGATCTATTGTATGACATGAAGATCCAGTGTATGTGTGAATATATGAACAGTGTGAATATATGAAAATTTTTTAGCAAGTTGAGGTCACATCATAGCAATATTGTGTTTCTGAATCCTTTTTAACTGTTATAGCGCCACATAAGGTCCGATCTCCTTGAAACTTTGAACTTGAAACTCCTCTGAAAACCGTTTAGGATTTATAGGCTTTTGGTATATTTGGCCACAACCATATCTTTAAATGACCCTCTTATATCTGTCCAAATCAGCTTTTTTTTCTTCTTTGGACAGAGCTCAACATTAATTCTTGTCTGTGAAAGAGAACTGTACAATCTGGTGGAGAAATCGAAACAAATTAATACAACTGCACACAGAAGAAACATACTGCAGTAAATATGTAGTTTCTATATTTATGGGCTCTATATATATATACACACACACACACATACACATATTCAATGATTTAAATAAAAAAAAATATATATATATAGGGCTTGACATTAAGCCTTGTCATTCACTTTTCCGAGTAAAAGTCACTTTTCCGGAATACATAGGATTTTTGTGTTGTAAATATAATTTATTCTGAAGCAATATTCTCATAGGTGTTCTATCAGCTTTGCCATTTAAATCTGCATATTTGTAATAATTAGCCCAGGGCATTTTTTTTATTTTACCTTTATAATTAATTTTTTTTCTCTAATCTTATTAAATGTGTGCTTCATCTATTATTTTAAAATCTTACATTTGTATATGTTGTATATATGTTTTTTTTTTAAATTATGTAATTGAAAAGAATTATATTTTTAATGATACTTTTAAACATTAAACTAAACCAACAGTAGGTGCTGGCAAGTGACTGTCTGACCGTCTTAATGAGTGAGTCATTAAAGGGGTCATAGGATGCTACATGCACTTTTACAAGTTGTTTAAACTTAAATGTGTGTTGGCAGTGTGTGTACACACCCACCCTATAATGATAAAAATCCACCCAGTGTTTTTTTTTTTTTATCTCGTTAAATGTTTTCCCCTTTCTCAAATCAAGCCGATCTCAGATGCCTGTCTGTGTGAGCCCCTCCCACAATAGTTTGATTGACAGTAGCGTTTCAGCACAGACTGGACTGGTGTCTTACCTTAGACCCGCCCTGAGTGAGCTGTCATCAGTCCGCCATTGTTTCACTGCCGGAGCAGATGTAGACAAGAATGACTCCTAAGCGATTGAGGTGTTCTCTTCTTGGATGTAATAATGAATATAGCAGTCGTCATTTACTCCCGACATCTGAGCCGCTGAACTCGCAGTGGATTATTTGTTTCTGAAGGGAATGCGCCCCCGATCTACATAAATGCGTCTATGTTCGCACGAATCACTCATGATCCAGCCTCATTTACAGAATAGTATGTTTTGAAATGAATCTTTGCAAATCGCCTTTCCTAATAATGTGCTAATTAGCAAGTTTCACGATCCAAGTCATATAAACTCATGAATATTCATGTATGCTCCGCCCACTGAAACAAAAAATCTCGGAAACAACAAATCTCGTAACTGTATGAGCACTGTATGAGCTCACAGCAGGCACATACTGTGCAGTAATTAATTAGCCAACGTTTTGTAGAGAAATGAAAACAGGTCGCACCTCAACAATTATTAGCACTCGCACAAATGCACAATGATTTTATACAAGAGTTCAAACGAGTAGTGATTAAGTGACTTACATTTTAGTACAATTCTGTCAGTGTTGACTCTTTTTGGTCCATTTGGTTAACGAAAATAATTCCAAAGATCACAGCAGAACAGTTGCGCAACTGAGCAACACACAGCGGTGGTTCCTTACTGAATGATTCACGTTTTTGAATTAATAATTTGAGTCAGTTATTCAGTGCTTCATTCTTGAATGACAAAGCCACTAGAAGGCAAGCCTGCAACCATTAGCCGAAAAAGCATAATGGCTAAAGCTAACACTTCCGGTCTGGCAGTACGTGGGAACGGAGACCAGAGGCCGTTTTTTTTAATGGATGTCAATGGAGGAGAGGCTTCACTACGATGAATAAACAGCTTTTTAGAGGAAACGGCTTATAATTTAATGAATCGACAGCCTATCTGCTAATCTTCAATATGCTTTACACTAAACAATACTTTTGGATTTAACTATTTTTAGAGTTTACCACGAAAAAAATTTAGTTTTATAAGAGAAGTCACTGACTTTTTGCAAAAGGTGGGATTCAGCTTACGGCATTTCTCATTCATTCCTACGGTATCCGTAAACGGCAATTGAGTGTCGCACAACTCTGACTGAAATTCAATGACGTAAAGGCTGTAATGTGATTGGTTATTAAGGCACACGTGATCCAAGTTAGCCATTACACTTTCTCTAGTAGTAAGTAATACAGACCCTCTCATCTCCCTATAGTAAGACAATCTCTGTTGAATGAATCAGCCGTCTGAACGAATCATTTGAACGAAAGCCTCAATGACTCACTCATTAAGACAGTCACTTGCTGCTACCTACTGGCGGTTTACTTTCATATTTAAAAGTAGCTTATCTTTGGATTTTTTCCCAACATTTAATTTTGTATATTTAAAAAAAACTGATTTAAAACACCAAGCTCATAACATTATTTATGCTGTTGTAATTTTGCAGTGTAAATGCATTCATTCTACATTTCAGCTTCATTAAACTGTCTGTGTAAATGCATCTAAATGCCACTTCAGCTTAGGGTTGCCACCCACCCGTCCCTTAAAATACGGAATCGTCCCGTATTTAAAGGTAAAATGATGTGTCCCGTATCAAATCAATACGGGACGCGATTTGTCCCATATTTTACAAAGGTCAACAAGCTGAATCAACAAATAAGTATTTTGCACTGTTTATAATGCTAATAGCAATTATAATGAAATTAATTTCATAAGAAGTTAGAGAAGCTCATCTTGGCGTCTTTGTTTCAATGGCTATGATGGAGTCTCCAGAATATGTGCTGTTAGCCCTTTCACGCTAGCGCAGCATGCGCTAAACCTGCGCGGTTTAAAACATGGAGGAGCTCACATCCACCCTTTGAACACAAGATTCTCCAGCTGTAGAGCTCAACGGGAAAGTTATCAATGTGTCTGTCCAGTTTGCAGAGAAGCATTTGCTCACATAGACTGTAAAAAAAAGATGGACGACGCACCTTCAATCTCTACCATTGAAGAAAAGTGTAGCCGCCAGCCATTGTCCCAACAGGGCGCGGCCATATTGCGCTGATTTGGAACCGGAGTCTGCGCAGTAGCGAGCGAAGTGGAGCCGCGTCCCGCCCACACTCCCGCAGAGTCGATCGCAAGCATACGCCCCTGACCCTGTTTTAATTAGCCTGACTGCTCCAGTTTTTGTCTGCTGAGAGGACTGTGTTAGAATAAGGTAAATACAACTCCAAAATCCTCATAAATATCCCGAAAAAGTCCGTTGGCGCCTCAGGTCACTCAGAGAAGCTGTCAGTCTCAGCTGTCAATCATGACGTCACAATCCCGTCTTTACAGCATCAGTTAACCAACTAAACCCAAAATTATTTAAAAAACGAACACTTGAACTTACATCAGGAGTGATCAAATCTACAGCAAATGACAAAAGTTATCTTTGGAAAAAAATTATTTGAAGTGAAATTTAATTATTTAGTTTGTCCCATGTCCCATTAGATTGCATGGAGAGGGCGGGGCTTATGACCTATACTGGGGCCAGCCACCTGGGGGCGATCGAAACGCAGTGGCTTCACATTTTAAGACTTAAAAAAAAATGTTTTATTGCAATTGAAAGAATAACAACAGTTATGAAGTAACATGGGGCTAACGGACATCATCACATGAAGTTAGACAAGCTACACAAATTAACAAAATATACCAATGATAAAGAAGAAAAAAAAAGAAAGAAAGCAAGGAAAGTCTTACAATAGACTCAAGAATGTTAAAAGTTTTAGAAGCCTTTGAGTTCAAAGGATTTGACATATTCTTAAAATAAGTAAAAAGGGACTTTATATCAGATGAAAACATTCCAAAGTTAGGTTTGCAATGAATGGTTCTGGCTTTATGAAGGTGAAATTTACCCAGAAGACAAAGCAATAAAACAATATGTTCCAGATTAATGTCCTTGGAATGAAAATCTGACAACAGCAACAACAAAAAAAAAGATTCTGTTATTTCTATCATTTTGTTACAGCAGGAAAAATTGTACATGGTAACTTCTGACCAAAAAGACTTGGTGAATGGGCAATGACAAAACAGATGTAGAATAGATTCTTCATCAGTATTACAAAATGAACGCATTGAGGATATATTCTCAGAAAATCTGCTCAAAAATAAATTACAAGGGTAGTATCTGAGCAATTTTGAAATGGAGTTCTTTAATTTTACTTGGGATAAATAGCCTGTGAGGAAAGGTCCATAAGTTTTTAAATTCAGAGTTCGGATAACAAATCCTCCATTTAGTGCTTTAGAGGGGCATCCTGGAGTTGAAGAAAGTTGCATTTCTAATAAAAAAGTTATTGCATTTTTTTAATCTAATACATAAACACCATTAAATGCAAGTGTAGGAAAATGGTTGTTTACACAGCCATACCATAAATGCGCTTTAAACTAAGTTTTTAAACTGACAGGGATACTTTTACTTTTACACCTTTTAAAAACACAAAATCAGAAAAGGAAAGAAGGTCCCCGTCAGAACTGAACAAATCAGAAACAAAAAAAAAGATATTTTGATTCACCCATTCAATGAAACAAAGTGATTTGTTAACAGACAATATATTTTCATTGTTCCAAAGAATAAATGTGTGCAGAGAGAAATTATGTTTAAAGGCAATCTTCCAGGATTCTAGGGCTTGTTTATGAAAATTTGACAGTTTAATAGGTAACTTACTACACTTAAAGTTACAGGACAATAAAAATAAAAGGCCACCACAATGTTTGAAGAATAGGTTAGGGATCCAAAACCAGGGTAACTCATTATTAGATAAACAATTCTTGATCCAGTTAATTTTGAAAGTCTGGTTAATGATATTAAAATCTAAAGCATTAAGACCACCCTCCTTATAATTTCTTATAGATTTCCTTTGAACACATTCGGTCTTATATTTCCAAATAAAGCAGAATAGCAGAGAGTTAATCATTTTAATAGTTTTTTATCAACATAAAGGGAAAAAGCAGGATAAACTAGGCGTGAAATGCCCTCAGCCTTAGTCAGCAGGACTGTCTCATAAATTGTCAGGTCTCTCTGCAGCCAGCAACATAAAAACTTTTTAATGTTATCTAACCTTGGCTGAAAATTGTGAAGGAGACGGTCTGAGTCAGATCTGCAGATATCAACCCCTAGATATTTTACATGACGTTTAACTATAATACCATCAACAGAATTTTTATTGGAATCATGTACATATAAAATTTCACTTTTTTGGGGATTTACTACTAATCCTGAAGCTTTGGAGAAAATAATAAATTAATTGAAGGCAACAGAAACTTGTGAATCATTTTTAAGAAAAAGACAAGTATCGTCAGCTAACTGACTAATTATCAATGTATTCCCTTCAATATTTATACCTTCAATATTGGAGTGCTTTATATGCAAACTTAATAGCTCGGCGGCTAATAACTTTTTAAGACTCGTGTGGCACACTTGGTTTGCTCACAGTGGACTGTCTGACTTAAAGCGATAGTTCACCCAAAAACGAAAAATTTGTCATCGTTTACACTCCCACAAGTTGTTCCAAACCTGTAATCATGTCTTTCTTCTGTTGAACATAAAAGAAAATACTTAGAAGAATGTGGGTAACCAAACCACCCAATGACTGTGATAGCATTTTTTCTCTACTATGGAAGTTACTGAGGAACAGCAGCTGTTTAGTTACCCACATTCTTCTTCAAAAAAATCTTCTTTTGTGTTCAACAGAAGAAAGAACTTGCAGTTTTAGAACAACCTGGGTAAATTATGACAGAATTTTCATTTTTGGGTGAACCATACCTTTAAAGTGAGAGACATATATACATATGAGACATATATATATGACATATATATGCATATAAGTCATATACAATTTTACATTTAAAAAAAAGTTTTTAAAAAATGCTAAATTATTTAGATTTAATGTAGTCCTAATTTAAGCAAATGAATAAAAACTAAAATAAAAATTAATCTCATGTAACAGCCGCAGAACGGTCAAATAAGACTAATAAGAATGAATAATTTACATACATGAGCATGTTTTCTCATGGCGTATTGTTGAGCTATGAGTTCCTCACTGATTATTTGTGTCCTTGTTTTGTTTTTCTCGGGGGTGGGGGGTGTCATGAACGGGTGTCCCTTATTTTGGCTGGCTGAACGTGGCAACCCTACTTCAGCTGCTTCGGTTTCTTCTGCAGGGGAAAGATAGGTTTTGTTAATACTGATTTCATTTGATTGGTAACAGCCCTATTGTGTCTTATTATATGAAATTATTAATAAAATGTAAGAATTTGAGATGAAAGATGACACAGGCATTTAAGGGGGGAAATGCCCTTTTTATAGGCAAAAAAAAAAGAGACCTGGAAATTAATTTTAGTATGCAGTAACTTTAGTCATATAAAACATAATTTACCGACAACAAAATTGTGGCCAGTAAAAATATGTGTCTGAGTGGCTAATTTTGGAAAACCCCAAGCACTGTGGCTGGTGAGCAAAAAAGTTAGTATACAGTGAATATATGTATTACTGTAGTTAAAATGTGGTTTTAGGTGATGGGGGTGCTTGATGTGTGTCAAACACTAGAAAGGGGTGCACGCTGCAAAAAGTTTGGGAACCACTGATACATTATAAAGAACCTTTGTGCAATGGAAAGTTTCCATGGATGTTAAAGGTTCTTCATGCAACCAGATGCCCATAAAGAGCCTTTATCTTCAAGTGTGTACAGTGAAAGTTGGACAAAAACAAGTTACTTCAAAACATATTCTTTTCCGTTTCACAGAAGAAAGAAAAAGCAAGTTCGGAAATAACAGGGTAACTGTTGACAGAATTTTTATTTCTGGATTAACTGTGACCCACAACCTTATGATCTGTGAAACTGTCTATGTGTTTCTCATAAATATTTCCTGGATATTCACATCCAGCCATAGTTTCCATCTCAACCAACAGCATCAAATACATTGTTGTCCTTAAATGGAAAAGATGAAAAGATTCAAGGGGCATTTATTTCTTCCTCCCCCATGAACTGCATCAAGTTACACATTTTACTTCCCTCTTCCCAAAAAATTACACAAGACGCATACTTCCCAAAGCAATTCTTTAGAACATTTCCAGTGAAATTATGGTAAGAACCTAATCACAAGCACAGAGCAGTGTTTGCGTGTTTTCACATGCCTCTGCTTGTGGGTGTGAGGAAACCAGTGATGTCACAGTAGTCACATAAAAAGCGAGATAGCAATGCTCAATCTACCACAGTGATACAATGGACACTGCTAAGCTCTGGTTTACGCTGCTCTGTGTTTGTGGCTGCTGGATTTTGAGTCTGGCTATAAACTGTGACTGGACCACTGAGTACGAATACGAAGAAAGATGTTGTAAAGCCTGTCCTTTGGGTAAGACCATATGTATTTTTATTGTCTGTTTGTGATTATTGCATGCATGCTAAAGTTTTGTGCTGTACATATTCTTTATCTATAATTTGAGTTACAGCTTTATTAGCACACATTTATACTCAAGTTTCTATTAACCCTTGTGCAACCTTTTGGACGTCTTTGTCCTTTTCAGTTTTGTTTTTTTTCATCATTTTGCCTGTGTTATTGCCAACTGCATAAATTTTGGCACAGGTGTGTATTTTTATTGGAATTTTACTATTTCACTTCCATTTCCTTCAATAAATCTGTTTTGCACTAGGTACAAAAAAATTGTTCCTCTCAGGACCTTAAGGACAAAAATGTCCCCATTGAAACCCATTAAAACTGCTATTTTTAATCGCAGTGCCATTTAACTGTAAAATTATGCAATTTTTGTTGATAGGCTTTCATTATATTGGCAAGGCTTTAAAATTACATTTTTTACTATTTTTTACCAGATGGTGCCATTTTTTCAGGTTTGACCTATAAAGAAAATACTCGTTTTATTTCTGTTTTCTGCTTCTGCATATTATAGAGCCAATTGGATAAATAATGCAGCTATAATTGTGTGGGTGTGTTGGTATGGATGTCAGAGTGTGGTTTGTATGTGTGTCATAAAAAAAAATGTGTGCGTGTGTGCAATATTTGAGAGAGAAAAACTCTACTGCAAATCACAAATCCAACCACTGTGTGCACCAGCAGAGTTTTGCTGGCATCTAATGGGGAAAATTTGGTACTGCGCCCAAACAAAATCTTACTAAAAGATACTTTTTTGAGATATCAACCTCAAATTTGGAATACAACTTGTTTCGATTTATGGTTTTGATTTTCTAGCAGGTATAGAGTTCAACATGTTTCATAAAATGTATATTTTATATAAAACATCGCTCATAAATCATTTTCATAAATCTAAACATCTAGTTCTCGTTTTTTTATTTCACTTTTTAAACTTTTTTTACTTCAACAATAATCTGCCATGGGTCTTTAAAATGAGACCAAACTTAACTCTGTGCTCCCAAGCTTCAAATTTAATGACAGTTTTTTGACATGGACATTTTTGTCCACTATGGACCTATGTGTAACTTGTTTTAATTGACGCACAAGGGTTAAACACTGTTATACCTGAGGTATCATTGGTGGAACCCTCTGAAAAAAGTCAATGTTTGTTACACTGAAGGAAGATGAGAAAACGTTCTAACTTTATTTGAATGTCATTAATTGTTGTGTTTTACAGGTAAGTATCCCAAAGTACCATGTCCAGAGAACAACACTGAAAGTGTGTGTGAGAAATGTTCAACAGCTGTTTCGGCTAAGGACAAATGTTTCTGCAAAGATAATCACTTATGTTTTGATGACAAATGTGGTATTTGTAAGACCAGGGAATGATGCAAACCTGGACATCAGCTGAAGAGAACTTGTAAAGTGTTTTATTATTATTATTATTATTATTATTATTATTCAATGAAATGACACGTGTCCGTTATGATTGTTATTTATGAGCTCATCATATCTGTGGATCTTTCCTGGGGACTTTTTATGGTCATAGTGTGTAGAGGGCATGAGGGCAAAGAGACATTAACGTAGTAAAAATATTATTTTAAATAGCTTTTTCTGTTTGGTGTTTTGGCAGGTGCCTTTGATTATTGGTACTTTTGTGAGCCATGTCCAGACAACACTTACAATGATGCTGAGGACAGTACGTGTAAATCCATTACAAAGTAAAGCTTTTTGTTTGCTAGATTTCATTGGAGTTTTGAAAAAGATAATGCCTTGAGGTGTTTATTAGGTGATAACTGATTTTCTAAAATTAGGTGTGTTGGTGGTGAAATCTTCCCTGGAAACAAGACCCACAATGCAAGATGTGTCTCTTCTGGTTTGTACTTTTTACTACCGTCATATACAACACATACTGTCATTATGGGGTTCATATGCTTGTTGACCATGAATTTCCATTCATATCGCATATTTGTAATGAAAAATGTAACCCTATAGTTTAAATATACCCTAACAGCATTTATCATGTTTATTATACTATCTGTTCCTTATACTATCTGTATAATGTTTATAACTATCTGTATAATGTTTTTAATTTAACGGATTCCTGCTGAATAAAAGTATTAATTTCTTTAAAAAAGCAAAAAGCTAAATCTTTCCGACCCCAATCTTTTGAACGGTATTGTGTGTACTGTATATTGAAATTTGAATCTGAATTTTTAAATTCCTTAATATTTCCAAGATTTCAATTAGCATGGCAGTAGAAACCATGTATATGGGATATACTGTATATACTCAGTATATAACCTTTACATTTATTGAAAAATATTTGATGATTTAGAGGAGCAATCCTAAATTAGTGTAGGACATGCTTTGCGTGCACTCTAACAAACACAGCGCTTGTTTTTCTTTTAGATTTTCTATGTTTAAGAAATGCTGCAAATGCATTTCTCATTTTTCCACAGCAAATTTCACAGTTCAACCAGTAGAGAGAGAGAGAAAGACAGGAGTCAGACTACTCATCCTTTCATGTTGGCCTGTTTAGTAGTCACTGTGTTGACCTGCCTGGTTTTTATCATGTATACTGCTTTTCAAATTTTTTAAATACAAGATGCTCACAAAAAGTAAGTGACATTTTTATGTTTGTCCAATTTCTAGTTATCTATATTTAAGTCTTATACGAGCAATATAATTGCATCTTTCCACAGTAAGTAAACCATGCACACAAAGGATGGTATTGCCCTCAGATACATGCAGTTGCAAACTATCCAAGGAGGAAAAGGCTGAGGACTCGGAAGACCCTTGCAAGCATGATGTGCACAGCTTTCCTTGAAGTTTCTCTGTAACGTGAAGAACACTGCGCAAAGGTGTCATCTCAGTTTCAAAACTGATTCATATAATAAGGAGGAATGAGCAGAAGGTGACATGTTTATGTTTGCCATGAAATTTGCTCTCTGAAGCTGATTTATGCAAGACGTGCAACAGGAGTGATGCTTCCTGTTAACTTTATATATTACCTTGTAAGTGTAAAAACGGTTAAAAGACAGGCTTTAACATTTTCTACAAGAGCAGAGAACAGTTTGCATTATGCAGTTAAGTAAGGGGTGTAATTAAACATTACAAATGTAAGGTTTCACAACAGATTAACCTGAGGACACGGTAATGAATATAAAATAAATTAGTATAGGACCAAAGATTAACAGACACAACAGCCAGCCTTATTAATATGTAATGCTTCATATATGTCTTATTTTTTATAAAAAAATGTTATGATGTTTTTCTGATTTCTCTTTTGTCACATGTGAACACTTTCTATAGTCCACTTTTTATAGTCTAAAGGTTCTTCTGTACATATAAAATCCATAATTTAAATACTTTTGCTAAACAAAACTATTTCTCTTGTTGTTGCATGTTAGGTTTCGACTATGCTTTTGTAAGTGTGAAATATTTTAAACAATAAATATTTATTACAATATATATATACACGTATAAATATTAGCATATCCATACGTGTATATATATATACACACACACACACACACACACACACACACACCCTTCACTTTTTTCAATTTTGTTATGTTGCAGCCTGATACTACAATTGTTTAAATTCTTTTTTTTCTCATTAATCTACACTATCTACCTCATAATGACATAGTGTAAACAGAATTTTAGAAATCTTTTATTATTGTTTATTGTACCGTTACACATGCTAAATATATTTTAAGTTCTACATAACTTGTATAATGGGAACAACAAACTGGGACTGGGGCATCAAAATAAACAGTTCATAAAAACTAATAACACTTACAATAATTGTATTAACATTAACTAACCATATTAGTTAACAAACAATGAAACATGTTTCTAATTTATTCTTTTCATTTTAATTTAATTCCATTTTTTATTTGAATTTCATTTTAATTTTTAACATAAGCGTAAATGACGGTACTGCGCAAGAATGGTGCAGCTTTAACGCATCTGAACACACACTGAGCTCGCAAACGTTTCAGTCATATGACAGCGGCCAGTTCCTCTCAAACACCACGTTACGAGTCTAGTGGTGAAAAACATTGCAAACAACCAGAACCAACACAGACCTGTTTAATCAAGCCTCAGAATGTTGGCACTCATTAACCGCCTCCTGGACTGGTTTAAGTCTCTCTTCTGGAAGGAAGAAATGGAGTTAACCCTCGTCGGGCTGCAGTATTCGGGGAAAACGACGTTTGTTAACGTAATCGCGGTGAGTGCTTGCGGTTAGCATGAGCTAGTTCAACAAATGCAAGGGACGGAATGTCAGTCCAGTACACCAGGCACGTAACACGCTTGCTTACAGATAATAGATAATGAAGCTAAATGCACTTAAATTCACAGTTTATGACTGGGCAAGACCTACTCAGGAGCCGTAATTTTACGGTTTTGGGAAAGCTACCCGGCTAACATTAGCTCTTAGATGACAACCAATAATTTGATTGCGTAGTGGGTGGTTTGTTTTGACTTCAGTTGACAGTTTACTAAATACATATTGTAAAATGAGCTCCCCTGACGCAAAAAATGATTGTAATAATGTCAACTCAGTTTAATCATTTGTTTTCTTGATCTGAGTTCTAGAGAGAAATTAAAATCCAACTGGTTGTGGCAACTAAAACTTACTGGATGCATTAAAATTGTTTTTGATCATGAAAGAGCTGAGAAGTAAAGAATAATTCATGCAGGATTGATTAGAGCGACGTATTAAAAAATCATATCAACATCACTTTTGAGAAACATGATGATGTGAAGACTCCAGATGTGTGTATGTATATATATATATATATTTATTTTTTTGAATGGGGGTCATCCCATCATGGGCGCCTTCACATGATCAACCATGCAATTTATACAGTTGCTATTATTAATAATAGCAATTAAAAATAACACAACCATTATAGATGCACCATGTATATACTGGTGTCCTGCAAACAGCCATACCTTTCTAGTCACAGTACATGGTAGCGGTCATAGCTGCATAAAACACAAACTACCAACAACGTAAAAAAAACCCCACTGAAATTGGATTAAAGAATGTCTATTATATGGAAGTGTATGAGATTCAGAAAAACAGACACTTTTCAAGTAGCAGCCATTAGTAAACTGACTTCATGCATTCATACCAAAAGTCGTCCGTATAAAGTTCCAAATCACTGGTACTATATGAACAAACAAGAGCCAGATAAACATGAACAAAATGTACTGAGTGCACCTTTAAAGAAGAATGAGATTAAGCACGGCTGTTTAATATTTCAGTTAATAAATCAGTGGTTATACAGGATTTCATGCTTAATATGGATGTGTGATCTTGGAAGCACATGAGTCATCTTGCTTTTTTATCTTCTCCGCAACAGCAGCATTCATCAATGCAGGTATCATCGATCAAAAGTGAGTTCTTTGCACATATACAGGCAAGACAGTGACATGCTGCTTGATACTTGTTCTGCATAAGCCTAGATGTCACTAATAAGTTCCTGATAATATGTACTGTTCATCTGCGTTGCATTGAGTTACGTTGTTGGTGCAACTAATGCCCTGTGTCTGACTGGACCACATTTGGAGGCAAAAAAAAAGTATATAACCTATACTCTCAAGAAATTAGGACTTGTTGTGCAAGATCATTCCTAACCCTGATCTTAATCCTATCTAAAGTCATATAAAACGTACCATATGTACGTTCATCTGTTCCGGGGAAAAAACGGAACACTCTTTTAGCGCCACTCTGGACATTTCACAACAAATATGTCACGAAATGTACATGGCGCTATGTATTTTGCGTCTTGCTAAAAAGTTCCCACAGGTACGTATTCATCATGAGACTGGGCTCGTAAAAGAACACATTTCAGCATATAGGATTTAATCAAATATTAAACTGTATTTTCTGATTAAATGTTGAAATGTTGTTACTAGACATGGAAAAGCAGACAGAGGGACTTTCCTTCTTCAAGGCAGACCACGTCAACTCTGAATCACTGAATGAGGTTTAAACGTTTCTTTTTTTATTTAAAGTAGTTCATATGAATTCCTGATTATTTAGAAACATAATTATTATTTAATATTTGTATTGATATGTAAGGTACAGAAAAACTGTACAGATTTAGGAAGATCTAGGCTTATTTTGTGTTTTCTGACCAGACATACTGCAGCTGAATTTGTTTGATGCAGCGTTTAATGAATTGCTGTCTCATAGCCTCCAGGAGAATAGTTTTTGCTGTCTTCACTCCACCATCTCTATATAGACTTGTTGTGTAATCATTTCAGCACCTCGGGTGGAAATTGCATCTCCGGATGAGACCATGTGTGAACTGATATCTCATTAATTGTTCAAAAGGAGCAACAAGTGCAATTATGTTATCATCAGGGCACAGAGATGCGGGAGCTTCTGGCCTGCTCTATTTGCATCTGGTGCTCAAACAAACTGTCAGAATATCTTGTTGAAGAATCTTTGACTTACCCAGCTCTGTCTGGATCTCTGGCTGATAGTATGAAGGAGCTGCCTTTCTCCCTGTTTCCAGACAACCTGAGATAGTGTGCTGACTCAGCATCTCTTTGTTCACTATTAGCTGCAAGAGCCATGTAGCTAGAGATGTTGACACCGCAATCCTTAGCTATTTTTTGTACAATGTACTGCAGGGCAACATGCATGTTCTTTTCAGTTATTTTCCACTTAGTAAACGTGTTGTCAAGTACTTTGAATTCACTGAGAAGAAAGATTCAGTGTTTTAGTTTGCTTGATTGGGTGACAGAATTCCTGATTTAAAAATGAAGAACGTTTGTCAAGTGCATTTATTTCCATTGTATAAAAATCATTGTATTTTTAAATTTGGAGACATATTTTAATTTAATGTCATACTTACTTGGGTGTTATCTCGATTTTTAAGTGTTTTAGATTGTGATTGATGATTGCCAATTTTCCCCAGCATGAGCAAATCAAGGTGCACATCATTTGCTTTTTGCCTGTGTGGAGGGTGCAAAACAACAACAAAACCAAACCCATAAAGCTTGTTTTGTGCACCTGCCAAATAAAAAAAAAACAATAACGACAAAAAAAACTGAATACTATTTGATAGCTTGTGGGAGTTGTGACCAAAATCATATCATATATACCAATAATCATATCTCATATCAAAATCACATCTAATTTTTATTATCAAGGCAACGTAGGTAATAGCTGTAATTAGCCAGTGGAGGAAATTACATCTGCAGAAATGACTATGCAGTCAAGAACTGAATGAGTGTTTCAGAATACTGAGAGGTGCTCCTAATGTTTAGAAAGTTTTATTGGCAACAGAGTGACAAATAAGGGAAAGGTGTTTATGGGGAGGGTATTTTCCCTCATTAAAGGCGGACCTCATCAAAACTGATTCATAACAGGAGAGGTGGTCTTGTGGTTGAGATGTGCAATTATAATAGTCCTGGCTCATTAGTGGTTATTAATGATAATTTAATAATAATAATTTATGCATTTAGCAGACGCTTTTATCCAAAGTGACTTACAGTGTATTCAGGCTATACATTTTTTACCAGTATGTGTGTTCCCTGGGAATCGAACCCACAACCTTTTGCGCTGCTAATGCAGTGCTCTACCACTGAGCCACAGGAACATGATGTGTAATGTCTTAATGATGTGAACTAGTCTGGCACAAAAACTTTACTGGGCAGAATAGTTGATAGTGGCAGTGACCAGAATTCGAGAATTTCGGTATGTTTAGTACAGTAGATGGCAATATACCACGCAGAAATTTCCTTAGGCTTGAGGTATTTGTGTTTAAACTTTCATTATGAATCATAGATCAAATAAATGTTTCTGATGATGGGAGGCCCTTAACTACCGATAACTGCAGGCCTACGCTTACAGCAACAGGAAAAGAAACTGGGCGTCAAAACCACCAAAAAAACTAAACTGTTTTTAGGTGAAATAATGAAAACAATTCACCATAAGTCCAACTCCATGAGTTAATATCCACTATCTCTTCCCCCCTCAGTCAGGCCAGTTCAGCGAAGACATGATTCCAACTGTCGGGTTCAACATGAGGAAGGTCACAAAAGGCAACGTCACCATCAAGGTTTGGTCCTAATGATTAATCTTAGCTTCTTGGGATTCAGGAGAAATATAAGGTGCAAGATTAATTGTAAATTATACATACTGAAACTAACATGGGTCTGATTATTGTGCAGATCTGGGATATAGGAGGTCAGCCGAGGTTCAGGAGCATGTGGGAGCGATACTGTCGTGGGGTGAATGCAATAGTGTAAGTATCTTTCCATCCGTCTTCAATGAGGGAAAGACAAGTATTCTCAATTATAAAGTTATAAAATGTGCATCCTTTCATTTCTCCATTTTCTCTCAAAGGTACATGGTGGACGCAGCAGACCGGGAGAAGGTTGAAGCTTCCAGAAACGAGCTGCACAATATTTTAGACAAGCCACAGTTACAAGGAATCCCTGTAAGGCAATTGTCTTTGTTTTTACAGTGCATCATTGCTCAAACATCTTCATGGCATCAGTTCTTATGAATGTCTTTGTGTTTTAGGTGTTGGTGCTTGGGAACAAGAGAGATCTACCTAATGCATTGGATGAGAAGCAGCTAATTGAAAAAATGTAAGGAGCTACGTGTGATACACTACACATGCAGTAGATGTTTCCCAGTTGGCTTTTTGAATTAAAGTAATAAAAATGGAACATATTTACTTCCATTTTTCCAGATTTATGCACACTATTTACATTAGAATGTTGAATGGGGGAAAAAAAAGAAAATTCATTTCATTTTCAGCTAATGTCATCTTGGTCACGTTGGTGGGTGGGGAAATAAATTGTTAACCAATATAGCTTTTTATACTAATCAATAACTGGTCCATTCTCATGCATATTCTTGAATTTGAAGGCAAGGTAGGAAATTAATTACTAAAGTTGCCGCATTGAGTGCTACGATTTCTCCCGTTCATTTATGTACGATTGGACTGGCTCTGTCTTTTACAGTCTCTGATCACATTCTGCCAAATCATATGATGCTAATAAGATTACCTTGCCATAATAGAAAACTGAATATAATTACATTACTGGCTCTGGTCATCTCAGTTTATTTATTTTTATCTTCATTTTAAGATAAAAAATGAAGATAAATTAATTTGCCAAATCATATGATGCTAATAAGATTACCTTGCCATAATAGAAAACTGAATATAATTACATTACTGGCTCTGGTCATCTCAGTTTATTTATTTTTATCTTCATTTTAAAGGAATGCTCTATTTATAAAAATCAGTTTAAGTTCTCTCTCGAGTAAAATAATTGCATACATTTTATTCACACGTCACCACATTTTTATGCCAGTGTCAGATTGAGATTTATTTTCATGTTTTCAGTGAATTGTGTGAGAATGAGATGAGTCACAATGTCTAGACCGGATTTTAACCACAGGTCTGGAGGAAAAGGAAAGGTTGTGTGGTTTGGGGGTCTCATGTTGTTGCAAGAATTACTGCCATCTATTGGCTAAGAGTTGTATGTGCTTCATTATTTCCTGTGTGCTCTTGTTGCAAGACTCTGTTTACAGTTTATCCTGAAATAACTAGTAGGCCTGAAATGAAAACATACCATATAAATTGTTTTATTTATCCTGTCTCCTGTGCTATTTCTTTAGGAACTTGGCTGCTATTCAAGACCGGGAGATCTGCTGCTACTCTATTTCCTGCAAAGAGAAAGATAACATTGGTAAGTAATGAGGATGAGTTGTTTTGTCTGCTATATGATGTTGCTAATCTTTACTTAAATGACACTGTTATGTCCCCTGAACCTCACAGACATTACACTTCAATGGCTAATCCAGCACTCAAAGTCAAGAAGAAGCTGAAAGTGTCTTCAGAGGGCCCAAGTTTATCCGCTGCCATGTTACTCTCACACCACATCCTACTCACTTTGTGAAACTGTACAGTTCTCCATACTGCCCCCCTCACACTACCCTGCTTGTCTGTTCCCATAATTCTCCACAAGCTCCTCCTCCCAACTGCATCAGTTATGTCAGAGATACGTCAGTCGCTAAAAGACGCTAGCCTGCAGAATGAGTTCCTCCACCTCTTACAGCCTGCTGTCAGACGAACATTATGGATTCATGGTTTTGCAAATCCCAGCAGCTCCAGTGGTCTCCACTTGGGGTTTCCTGAACAAATCTATTTAAAAACGGAGAAAAAAAAATCAAAGTTTAATATCGTGTTCTGCCTTTTTCCTCCAGTCTGTCAGGTTATGCTCTTGAGAGCGTGTAATATCGTTTGGACTGTTGCTTTTATTTCCCCGCCCCCCTCCCAAATTGTCTCTTGAGAAATCTGTAATATTTAAATATGAGCAGTCCAGTAAATAGACAGTTCAAATGATGATTCAGAAAGATTTTTACAGAAGTGAGTGTAATTATATTTGAGAGGAAGAATGTTTTGCTGGTAAAGGTTTTCATTTAGCTCGATGATGTCTTTGCATCCTGTTCATGAGCTGAGAGAGCGAGAGTAGGTGAAGTTAAAGTGCCTTGTGCAGTGTATCTGTCCCTCAAGATAAACAGTATACCGGGTGTGCCTGCCTGGAAGTAGATTGGATAAAGACAGCTTACTTTGAACTGCAAGAACTGAAGGCATGCTTTTTAAGGTAGATTATTGTACTGTTGTCATTATCAATTAAATATTTGTGAAAGAGGCAAATGTTGGAAACCCCACTATTATCAATGCACTTTTGTAAATATAATGAACCAATAAATAGATTGTCAACATGTAGGAGGAATCTTGCATTGTTGTGGTTGATTTTTATTTTATTATCTCAAGTTATGGGGAATAAAGCTATACATACATATGCTATCTCAAGTTTTCACATTCCAAGTTTGAAAGGTGCAGCACATCTGTTTTTTGTTTTTTTTTGTATTCCAAACAGCTACTGCTTATTAAAACTCAAAACATTGCTATTTATATTTAAAATCAACTTACAACCTACATATTTTTAAAATGTTAGTTTGTTAAATTCTCTGTAACTACTAAAACAGTTAATGTGGTATTTGTAACTAAGGTTTTTGTATACTTTATATTACTATATATATATATATATATATATATATATATATATATATGTATTTTATAATACTGTTGAATTATGAATAAAAAAAAAGTAAATATAGTAGAATTTTTTTAATCAGTATTTCACTATTTTAATAAATTCATAAAATACTGATTAAATAATCAAACAGGGTTTTTTACCATTAACATTTATTATTATTATTATTATTAGGTAATTGTAGCATTAGTAGAGGAGGTGGTAGCGGTTTACTGTAGAAGGTGTTACAACTAAACAGATAAGACTGTACATTTTCGCATCACACATGTGATTTTCTCATTGGCTTAGAAAGGCAGGGATGCTTTTAGTTGAGCTGCCACGACATTTCCGCTGCTTGCTTGCGTGATTGGCATCTTCATTAACCATTTGCTCTCTCCGTCATGACGTTGCCGGCGGCTGGCCAATCAGCGTTGAGGATCAGGGAGGGGCTGGTTTGTTGACAGGAAGTCTGCGAGAACTGAAAGCAGGAGGAAAACTGTTGACTTTTGCGCTTCGACAAGTCGCGACGTCGAAGTGAATTATGACTTTTAAGGCTGACAACAGGCAAAGATGCAATGGAGGTCAATAGTCGTGGGTCTTCTCGTTTTGAGGGTGCTGCTGAATTGCGCGGTTTGGCTAGTATTTGGACTGGGACCCAGCTGGGGCTTTGACTTCCCCATCAAATTCACGTTCAACTTGCATAAAATTGAACTTCTCAAGGATGGCGAAGGAGCCACCGTCAAAAGTAACGCCTGGGCACAGCAAATGTACGATAACAGAAACCCCCAAGCAAATACCTGCTCCAAGATTAGTGGGAATTCACCAAAAAAATCCTACCTTAGCTTTTTTCAGGAGGGCAGAGATGAATATGACAAAAAGTACAGCTCCTTTCCTGCCGCGCTGAAAGTGAAGATGAGGGGAATGGCGCGAGACATGTTTTATTTCGGATATGATAACTACATGAAATTTGCCTTTCCAGAGGATGAACTGAACCCTATAGCTTGTGAAGGGCGAGGGCCTGACGTGCTCAACCCGTAAGTTACTGACTAATCCATAGCACCCCAAAAAAACTAACTTACCTTGGTGCTGCGTAATGTCATTATCCTTGCTCTTAGATCTTTTGACTGCTATAATCTTTAGTATATACTCGGGAAGAACTAACTGAGATCTGAATGTGAAAATAATCATTGAATATATGGATATATTCATCTACACTTTAACTTTATTTCCTTCTTCATACCTACATTGTTCTGATAAAGAAGTGCCCTGGATGGGAATGACATTCCTAATTCACAAAAAAATGTGGCTCATCAAGCTTTTTTCCTTTAGTCTTTTGATAACAGAAGTGTAGCAATTTAAACACACACACACACATTTATTTAAGTAGCACTTTTCATAGTGATACAGTTCTAAGATTGTACAAATCATGTAGTTAATGTCACGTGTTTAAGCAGAACAAGTAACAAGTTGCAACTTTCCAAATCGGCCCCAATGTCTGTGAATATGTCATGAGATATGAAATGTCTGTTATATCCAGCACCTCATATTTTTGGGATTTATTATAACCCAATGTATTTGAATAATGAACCTAAGATACATTTGCTTGTGTGTTTCTCCTAGATCAAATATCAACATCAACGATGTCCTTGGAAACTACTCTTTGACCCTCATCGATGCTCTTGATACGCTGTTGGTAAGTCAGCCTATTGTACAGATGGCTTGAGTTCAACTTTATATAAGAAATTGTTAGATAATGTTAATAATTGAATAAGCTTTTTAGTTTTAAAGTGATTTTTTTTTGGGTTTTCATACTGTGAGTAAAAGGATGCTTTAGTTTTTGTAATTTTGTCTAAGCTGCAACAAAATTCAGCTGAACTGCTTAATAGCATAATCTTCTATAAAAAAAACCCTGAGGTGTTCAGATTATAGTCCTAAAATCCAGAACAGAATTGCCATTTTCAAGCCACAGATTTCATCCTTTGGGTTTTAAAACTGCTGGTTTAAGATTTATGAGTAAAGGTCTGTGGTTTATTTTCCTAGACAAGACTTTCACATTTTGTTCTACAACATAAATTACACAGTCATGTTTTGAAACCGTTGCTAAAATTGGTTCTGCTCATGTTTCATGAATAAGGCCCATTTTGTGTCCTTCACTACAAGAGAAGAGAGAAAAGGAGTAGCAGTTTTCATGATAAGTGTGTCCCAGTAAACAACCTTGAATTTATCTGAGTTTACGATTAACTTTCCGTTATCTAGTAAAAATAAAAATATATGGCCTCAGCTGAACAAACTATGCATCTTGTTCCAGGACTATTAATTACAAATAATCTCAGGAATTTTTCACTTCCGTGTCACCTCAGCATAATTCAGTAGTCACACATGTACATTAATGCACTATGTACTTAAAGTTTTGCTGTCCATCCCTGCAGGTTCTTGGAAATGTGACAGAGTTCCATCGAGCTGTTAAGCTTGTGATTGACACTGTCTCTTTTGACAAGGACTCCACTGTTCAAGTCTTTGAAGCCAACATTAGGTGCAGTAATTCCCTTTAATGGATCTTTTTAAGTGAGTCTGTTTAGTGGTTTGTAGCACGAGAGTGAACAAATGATTACATAATTGTCATTATTGAGTTCAACTTTATATAAGAAGTTGTTAGATAATGATAATAATTGAATAAGCTTTTTAGTTTTAAAGTGATTTTTGGGGGGCTTTCCTGTAGAAGAAACGACCCTTCATAATGCAATGCAATAATTATACTGATCTGCTACTATTGCCTTCTTCCTAAAATAAATAAACAGGATCTGTGTTGTTAACTTGTGTTCCCTTTTCAGAATTCTTGGCAGTTTGATCTCGGCCCATATTCTGCTGACTGATCCACGGCACCCATTTGGGGACATAGCGCTGAAAGACTATGATAATGAGCTGCTGCACCTGGCGCATGACCTGGCGGTTCGACTACTACCTGCCTTTGAGAACACTAGCACAGGCATCCCCTATCCCAGGGTCAGGCCAACTTACATAGCGCTATTTTAGAGAGATGGTGCCTCATTTTTGCTGCATTTGATATTGGTGTCTTACCATGTTTTTGTGCAGGTGAATTTAAAGAAAGGCGTCCCTCCTGACAGCATTAATGAGACCTGTACAGCAGGGGCGGGCTCTCTGCTTGTGGAGTTTGGCATTCTGAGCCGTCTGATTGGCGACTCTACATTTGAGTGGGTTGCCCGGCGGGCTGTTAAAGCTCTGTGGAAGTTGCGAAGCAATGAAACTGGGCTGTTGGGTAAGTGGTTGCTTTTTTTTGGTCTATTTTAGTCCTATCTTAAAGTGATAGTTAAAATTATTATTTTTTTTTTTAATTATTAAAATTATTTTTGTTTTATTTAGTCTTAGTCTTAGTCCTGTGTCAAATGTAACTTTTAGTTTTTATCAAATTTAGTCAACTTGTCCCGTTTTAGTCAAGTTTTAGTCGATTTAGTCTGAGCATTTTAGTCTAGTTTTAATCAATGGAAACTTAATTTTTTTTGTCATATAATGATAAAAAATATATATATTTTTCCTCAATTTTAATTGCACTGATTGTTGTCATTTGGGAAATTTATTTTTACATTTCATCAGAAGTTGCTCTTACACCAATAAGCACAAATCAATAGAATACCGACTCGTATGCATGGTTTATTTTACCGTATCTAGTGTACAGATTTATAACAAGATATCAATTAGAGGCTAAATAAACACCGAAGGCTTTAGATACTCACCCTGTCTACGTTATGAAAACTGGCGTAACAAAAACCTACTCTCAAATATTACAGATGTTGCGTAAGTAACAGTATACAGTAACAGTATACAGTCGAGATCCATGACAGAACACAGACTGGCTGAATGACACTTTCATTTAAGCAGAATACCTCAAATGGAGATCACTGAACTCCAGCTTACTTGTATAGTAGGCTACTATATGCCGTGCTTTCAGATCACAGCGTCTCCTCAGGAGAGAGCGCGTGTGAATGGTTGGCCGTTTAACAGAAAAGCTCTGATTGGGGGATTTGATCTCTTGATATCTGGCAACCGCAAACATGAGCGCTCGCATAATAGTCTTGTACGGCAGTCTGAAATGTTTTGGCTCCACTTTTTCAACAAAAATAAAAAGGTTTTGGAAAAGCTTTTGTTCTTTTAACTGTCTCATATTTTTTCGTCCACAGTATTATTGCATGTTTATTTAGTCTCCGTTATCGTTTCATGACCTTATTATCGTCTCGTTTTCATCAAGGGAATAAACTTATTTGATGCATTTTTCGTCATAGATTTCGTTAACGAAATTAACACTAGTCAGAAAGCTTTCAAATTTCATCAAAAATATCTTAATTTGTGCTCCAAAGATGAACAAAGGTCTCACTAGTTTGGAACAACATGAGGGTGAGTATTTAATGACAGAATTTTCATTTTTGGGGGAACTATCCCTTTAAACAATTACTTGACTTGTATAGATTTTTTCTTTTGTTTTGAATCCAGTGTCTTTTATTTGTGATCACATGCCTTTGTCTGACCAGTGATAATTCTCCATCTTCCAGGGAATGTGGTGAACATTCAGACTGGTCAGTGGGTGGGGAGGCAGAGCGGTCTTGGTGCCGGCATGGACTCATTCTATGAGTACCTCCTCAAGTCCTACATCTTGTTTGGAGAGAAAGAAGACTACAGGATGTTCTCTGCAGCTTACGAGAGCATTCAGAGCCACCTGAGAAGAGGGTGAATATAAACGTGTGCATGTGTGACCACAGCTGCTTGTGGCTGCAGTTTGAACTTTCAAAGGAGTTTGCATGTTGGTGTCTAACTACCTGCAGATAAAGTGTGTCACTCGGGAACTGTGGTTAAGTGTGACACGGGTTGCAGACAATGAATGTACTGCTTGCAAGTAAATTTATTATAAGCGTAATTGGATGTGTAGTTATGAATGCTTCGTTCTGATTGTTTGAAGTCTGGATTGACATTTAAGGTTGTTATTAATTATCTGTAACTGCATGGATATACAGAAGTTATAGTGTGACACTTTAATCTCACACCTCAGGGTGTGCATTCATGAATTCTTATTAAACTGTTATAATGTTTTTGTTGGTTAAACTTGAGTCTTAAGTGTGCACTTTTTTTACTATTTACAGAAGAGAGGCATGTAATGAAGGAGAGGGTGACCCACCACTTTATGTGAATGTAAACATGTTTAATGGACAGATCATGAACACATGGATTGACTCTCTGCAGGCATTCTTCCCTGGACTGCAGGTATGACTCTGTGTCTTAAGTGACTTTTGCAGTTCTCATTCAATTTCTCAATTGTCTTTATATAATTTAATAGCCTATATAAAATACAGCCCGTTCAAAAGTTTGGGGTCATTACTCTTTTTTTTTTTTTTTGGACGTTAATATAGGAAGGATCCATTAAATTGATCAAAAAACTTTGAACAAGGAAGCATAAAATAGACCTAAAAAATTTATATTCATCAAAAAATTCTGAAAAGTTTATCTAAATGTAACGTTTGAACTTTGGTATAATAGATATAAATATTATAACTATACTTGTTTCATTCAGTACTGAAAACCATCTGAAAAAATTTCAGTGTAATAAATAGACTGTTTTACCCAATATTTGTGTTTGCTAGGTAAATTTGTTTATTAGAACACAAAAAAAAATTTTTCTCCATTTGAGCATTTTAAATCAACCCGACGAGGTTCTGTTTCTGTTCTGCCTATGTAGAACAGAGCATTTGAATTAATAATAATAATTCATTACATTTATATAGCGCTTTTCTAGGCACTCAAAGCACTTTACATTGTCAGGGGGTATCTCCTCATCCACCACCAGTGTGCAGCATCCACCTGGATGATGCGACGGCAGCCATAGTGCGCCAGAACGCCCACCACACACCAGCTTATTGGTGGAAAGGAGACAGAGTGATGAAGCCAATCAGTAGATATGGGGATTGTTAGGAGGCCATGATGGTCAGAGGCCAATGGGCAAATTTGGCCAGGATGCTGAGGTCACACCTCTACTCTATATAATATATAATAATAATATATGTTCTGTTTCTGTTCTGCCTATGTAGAACAGAGCATTTGAATTAATAATAATAATAATAATAATTCAATACATTTATATAGCGCTTTTCTAGGCACTCAAAGCACTTTACATTGTCAGGGGGTATCTCCTCATCCACCACCAGTGTGCAGCATCCACCTGGATGATGCGACGGCAGCCATAGTGCGCCAGAACGCCCACCACACACCAGCTTATTGGTGGAAAGGAGACAGAGTGATGAAGCCAATCAGTAGATATGGGGATTGTTAGGAGGCCATGATGGTCAGAGGCCAATGGGCAAATTTGGCCAGGATGCTGAGGTCACACCTCTACTCTATATAATATATAATAATAATATATAATAGTGAACATGAACTTTCTGATGTAATATTAAAATCCATAACTAGTTGTAGTGTGTTTCTGTTATACAAGTGTGTATATACAGAGCTTTTTTTACCCTTGTGCATCCTGACATACATTTTTTTTTCTTTCTTTTTTTTTTTCTTTTCTTTGACAGCCTTTTTTTCATTGTTCATTTGGGTTCTAACCAGGGACACACATCTCTGTTTGCTCAGGTTTTGAATGGAGATGTTGAAAATGCCATTTGCCTTCATGCCTTCTACTATGCAATTTGGAAGCGTTTCGGTGCTCTTCCGGAAAGATACAACTGGCAGCTTCAGGCCCCAGATGTTCTCTTCTACCCTTTAAGACCAGAACTAGTAGAATCCACATACCTACTCTATCAGGTACAACCTGTTTTTTGTTTTTATAACCAGATTTAAACTTTATAGCGTTACAGTATAATTAACGATAAACTTGACTTTCTGCAGGCAACCAAGAATCCTTTTTATCTTCATGTTGGGATGGACATTCTTGAAAGCCTTGAAAAAGATACCAAAGTCAGGTATATGGTTTAAAATGCTTGGAAGTGATTTGATTGGGATGCTGGCATGTTTTCAGAACAGATGTTTTGTTTATATGCTTCTCAGGTGTGGCTATGCCACACTCCATCATGTGGTGGATAAGTCCAAAGAAGATCGCATGGAAAGTTTCTTCCTCAGCGAAACGTGCAAATACCTTTACCTGGTTAGTTGTCTGCTGTTCTCGCTTTATATTTTCCTGTTCTCACTTCTTGCATCTAGTCTTTTTTAAGCCATACTTTTATTGGAAAAACTACAAAAAAAAATGTAGCCAAGTTTATCAGTTAAACATTGTCAAGTTTCATGCAGCTGACATGTCCATCACTAATTGATATTTTACAACCCTTTATAGCTCTTTGATGAAGACAACCCACTGCACAAGTCTGAGAGTAAGTACATCTTCACTACTGAAGGCCACGTAGTGCCAATAGATCAGCGCTTCAGGGAGAAAAGTTGGGAAGACCAATTCCCGTGTGAAGAGCCTAACAACGAGCCCCCAGCCAACATAAGCAACGTAAGAAATTGATTTAATACACAGTATCGGTACTTCCACTTATGAATATGAATAGTGGTGTGGATCTTAATAAATGAAACCAGTTTTACTGTCTTTTACTAAAATGTGTTTAGGGGTAAGTTTTTTTTTCAGTCAGCTTGTCCAGTCAATTATATGCTCCTTCAAAACCCGCCCTTTAATGATATTTGCTTAAATGTTGCTTTGTCATGCTGCAGTCAAAAAACAATAGTGCATGGACATGAATGATAATGATTCATTCACTTACAACAGTCATTCATGACTGCACTAATAGTGAAATTGTTTATATATATATATATATACAGTGGGGAAAAAAAGTATTTAGTCAGCCACCAATTGTGCAAGTTCTCCCACTTAAAAAGATGAGAGAGGCCTGTAATTTTCATCATAGGTATACCTCAACTATGAGAGACAAAATGAGAAAAAAAAATCCAGAAAATCACATTGTAGGATTTTTAAAGAATTAATTGGTAAATTCCTCGGTAAAATAAGTCACGATCAATCGATTTGACTGCTCTAATTTAATATAAATTATTTATTTTTGTTTTTTAAATAATTATCAGCTATTCCCAGCTTTTTTGTTTCTTGATCATTTAATATGGGGGTAGAATTGTTGCTTAATTCCAAATAAATAGATTATGATCCACAAATAAATCTTAAAGTTTCACAAACATGAATTAAATTCACAAATAAATAAAATGAGATTTGCAACTAAAAAACATATTCACAAATATAGATTTATGTCACAACCACAACTTTGCCTGGCATTTATTTGTGAATCGCGTCCTGTGCATTTGTAGATAGCTGCTCGCATTTGTGAATCGCGTCCTGATGCTTTTGTGAATTGTGAAACATTTCTTGCGTCAAGATGTGCTGACAATCCACAGATACGTGGACTCCACCCACCGTCGACTCAAGCTAATCAGATAACAGCCACATTCGCTGACCAATCGTAGCACGATCTCGCTATAGCCAATCACGTTTTGCTAACATAAAACTGCTCAAACATAATTTACAATGTTCTTACAGTGTTTAAAGTAGTATTTTGTCAGGGACATGACAATAGATCTTGAAAGTGGTCATAGAAATAAGAATGATTAATTTTCATTTGTCTAATAGTGTGAAAGGATTCCTGAAGAGCGACGTTACGGCCTTCCACTAAAGAGCGTATACATGAGGCAAATAGACCATATGGTGGGGCTGTCCTGACATCAGTACTGTCCCTGGACATCTCAGCACATATAAACCCCCTGGAGGGGTTCAGTAACTCTCCAATCAGAGAACTTTTCAGTGTCTTTTTGCACATGAAGTGGCAAGATATTCGGTCAACAAAACCAGTACCAGTTGTTTTTTTTTTTCATGAAAGTTGTCTTCTGTGGTCATATATTGTCTAAATGTGGACCAGGTGTTAGGGTTTGGCTACATATTAAGATCCAGCCAGCAAAAGTCCACAGCTTAACAAAACGCATTCAGGGCAGTTTGGCTCTTCAGAATCCTAAATGCATTGCAAAACTGCTTTTGATTCTTTGGGCTGATCGATTTCTGTATTGTGCAATCAAGTGTGTTTTCACACACTGTTACATGTTTTCTTCAGTGCCATGTTTAATGAAACTTGATCTAGTATTATAAAGGGCTCTACTGGGTTGAGATTATATGTATGCATGTTTCAGATTTTCTTCTCAAGGAACAAACTCTCATAAGCTTTATATTTAAAAAAAAAAATATATATTTTTTTTTACATCGTTCAGGAACACACACAACAGATGAGCTTCGTTTCAGACAAATCAAACTGCATTCTGAAAAAAAATTCACTTTGCAATGACACATTCTTTGTTTTTTCATACTTTGTGCCTTGGTTTGCAAGGTGTAACCATTCTGTTTTTCTGCTGTCAGTCTATTGTGATAAAATCGGAAAGGTTTTGTTATGTAGCGTACATGTTTAAGGTGTGAAATCTCCACTCACAAGTTAGTTTGACAGAGCAAACCTCATAATTTGGACAATTTAACACAGTAGGTCGAGGAAGTGCTGTAGATTCTCTCTCAATAAGGTCTGAACATCTAGTAATTAGTCTCCACTCCTGTATTTTGTATGTAAACAAACATGCAACATAACATTTATTGGACCAAATATTAAAGTTAACAAAAAACATGTGCCTTTAACAAATCTCATTTTTATTTTTCTTCAGTCCTCAGGATCAGTATAGTTTGCCATAATGCAGTCACTCAGAGGTGATATGCATGTGTTGTGGAAGTAATGTTGTTAACTCTTTTAATGCTTAGATCTTGGTGCAAATGTTCTCCAAACAAAAGTCAGAAATAAGGGATTCTGAGAATGATCAGTATGCTGATAAGAGAAGAATTAATTTCTTTGATATTACAGATTATAATTTCCTTGGGGCACATACAGAGGATACTCTCAGTAAATAGGGGTTGATATTTATTCGGATTTGTTTTTATCTGATGCAAGTATTCTAATTAAAGTTGATTAGATTAATGTTGATCTGCTTGATGATTTCATTGTGATTTAACCTTTAGTCCAACGAAACAAAGGTGAATGTCTACACTGTGTATTTTATCAAATCAAAATTAAAACCATGACTTTGCAAAACTGTTTAACAATCTTCCTTGATGGAGCTGCAAACGACGCAAAATACAATGTTTATCACATCAGTGAGTGGTACAGTCAGGTCTTGATATTCTTAAGGAAATGTTCTGGGTTAAAAAGTTATATTATTATTTTTTTTTACATCGTTCAGGAACACACACAACAGATGAGCTTCGTTTCAGACAAATCAAACTGCATTCTGAAAAAAAATTCACTTTGCAATATGACACATTCTTTGTTTTTTCATACTTTGTGCCTTGGTTTGCAAGGTGTAACCATTCTGTTTTTCTGCTGTCAGTCTATTGTGATAAAATCGGAAAGGTTTTGTTATGTAGCGTACATGTTTAAGGTGTGAAATCTCCACTCACAAGTTAGTTTGACAGAGCAAACCTCATAATTTGGACAATTTAACACAGTAGGTCGAGGAAGTGCTGTAGATTCTCTCTCAATAAGGTCTGAACATCTAGTAATTAGTCTCCACTCCTGTATTTTGTATGTAAACAAACATGCAACATAACATTTATTGGACCAAATATTAAAGTTAACAAAAAACATGTGCCTTTAACAAATCTCATTTTTATTTTTCTTCAGTCCTCAGGATCAGTATAGTTTGCCATAATGCAGTCACTCAGAGGTGATATGCATGTGCTGTGGAAGTAATGTTATTAACTCTTTTAATGCTTAGATCTTGGTGCAAATGTTCTCCAAACAAAAGTCAGAAATAAGGGATTCTGAGAACGATCAGTATGCTGATAAGAGAAGAATTAATTTCTTTGATATTACAGATTATAATTTCCTTGGGGCACATACAGAGGATACTCTCAGTAAATAGGGGTTGATATTTATTCAGATTTGTTTTTATCTGATGCAAGTATTCTAATTAAAGTTGATTAGATTAATGTTGATCTGCTTGATGATTTCATTGTGATTTAACCTTTAGTCCAACGAGACAAAGGTGAATGTCTACACTGTGTATTTTATCAAATCAAAATTAAAACCATGACTTTGCAAAACTGTTTAACAATCTTCCTTGATGGAGCTGCAAACGACACAAAATACAATGTTTATCACATCAGTGAGTGGTACAGTCAGGTCTTGATATTCTTAAGGAAATGTTCTGGGTTAAAAAGTTTTAACTGTACAAGTACTGTAGCATCTCTGGCTTACAATCAGTCATCACAGAAAACAATGTCAAAGTTATTTTCTGTGATCAATAAGTTGTAAACCTCTCAAAACTAATAAACCGGGATATACTAGTGTTAAGAGGCTTTAATGTTTGTGTACGTGTTTTATAATATACAAATTGATGATGCAAATATTCATAAAATGATTAATTAAAATATAAAAATTCTCAAGAAATTATTTTTTTGTGTATTATGCAGGTAGGCTATATATTAAACACTCAACCATCCCAATGTGGTTTATGATACTAAAGCCTTAGTTCAGGACACTTAAAGGACAAACACATCAGATTCAGTCTTTTCTACAGAAGCTTTATTCATTCAGTTTACATTTGCTTGGTTGTTTATGGTTTTGCAGTCAATTGTGTCATTTTAATCAATATTTGCTGTTGTATTTTTATCAATGCACTCAAAAATGGTGTTCTTTGTCTCTCAGCTAGCTGCTCCTGAGCTAAACAACTTAGTACATACTATCTTTTCATCAAAGTAATCCATCTTACATAGAGATTCTGATGGGACATACATAACATGATGTAACTCCTCTGTAAAATATATAGAACATTTTATCCCAGTCGTGTCAAAACTTTTCTTAATCAGCTTAAATGTCTGAACTTTATGCAGTAACTGCTATAACGTATAACTGAAATACTTCATAATGTACTCTTGCAAAACATTATGCTGAAGTGCATATGCAGGTGTTTCAGGAGGACGGTTATTTGGTTTACAGCTGTGTGAAGTGTAGTTGTAAATCTACAGGACAGATCACTGCAAAAAAAACTAATAGAGCCGAACACACCTCATATATGTGTTGGTATGTATGACTTGCTGCTATGAATATATATATATATATATATATATATATATATATTAGGCTCTGATATTTAATTACATGCAGTGTGTTTAATCAAGTGTAGATCCCAACAACTATATACTTTCATCTTCAAGATTTAATCAATTCAGTTCCCTCATGTATTTGTATATGTGTGTGCGCACTGTAGATTTCCTTATTACCCAGGGAGAAAAACTGGCTACAAAGGGCAATGGGTCAGTATTGGGTTTTGTTGATTAAGCCGCTCTGTAAACGAAGAAAGACTTTAATTATGCACATACAGAAATTGTAGCGCAATTTAATATGCTACAACAACATAATGCAATACTATTCTTCTATTACTACTTGATGTTTATGATATTATATTATAATCACCTCTTCCCACATATTGCTTGTTTAGAAGAGACCGCAGTCTTTGAGATTTTCTTTGATGATAATGTCTGTTACGGCATCGAACACAAACTTGACGTTCTCTGTGTCTGTGGCACAGGTCAAGTGGGAGTAGATTTCTTTGATGTCTCGTCGCAAGTTCAGATCTAAGAACTGCATCTTGATGTAGTTACCAGCATCCTCAAAGGTGTTGGGACCTGAGAGAAGCATGGCATTGTAATTTTTAGCATGGTTTTGCATATCAGAAACCGAATGATAAATTATATTTATTAGAAGTGATGTTCCATGATAAATCCCTGCTGAAAATGTGTTAATACTCCGAGTTAAATCTTTAGTTTTTCACTTTTAATGTAAAAGTCAATTGTAAGAATCTGTATGTTAAAGAATACATTTGATATTTTTGTTTGCAGACAAAATGCTGTCTCACCATCATAATCGGGGAAGCACATGCTCAGATGAGCTTTCTTGATCTTCTCCAAGAAGACGTCCTTCTTGTTGAGGAAGAGTACAATGGAGGTGGCGGCAAAGTAACGGTGGTTACAGATACTGTTGAACAAGTGGAGACTCTCATGCATTCGGTTCTTGGGTTGGAAGGACAGGGAAAAACGGTTTATTACTAAAATGCCTCATAGTAATAGTGCATGTAAAACTGGTTGGAGTTTCATTGATGGACCACAATGGCAGCCTACCACTTCATCATCCTCCACCAGCACCATGTCGTATGCGCTCAGAGCAGCGATGAAGATGATACAGGTCACACCTTCGAAGCAATGGATCCACTTCTTCCTCTCGGAGCGCTGACCGCCCACATCAAACATCCTGCAGACCAAGAAGACCAGTTTAATGGCATTGGTCTCCATTCAAACTTATCTTATTAAATTCTTATTGACACTTTTGCATTCTTAAACTTGCTTGGATTTTTGAGATGATGAAGGTTATTATTGGTTTACTTCATGCCATTCTTTGTATTTTAGGTGTACCTGAAGTTGAGGTCCTTGAAGGAGAACTGGGTCTCGATGATACCGGTGGTCTTCACTCTTGATCGCAGGACGTCCTGCTCAGTAGGGACATAGCCAGGCTTGACCAACCTCTCCAGGTCATTCAGATAGCTTGGAGATATAGTAAGAATCAATACAGTATTTCCCCATACTTAATGTTTCAAAGATGATTTGATTACTGTTTTGATCATGTGCATTAAAACCTTGTTAACTGCTATTTCATGCTTTAAAAGACTAATTATGATGCCATACTATCCGGCAGAGTCGTTGAGCTGGTATTCGGAGGCTCTGTCAAAGCACGCCTGGATGCCTGAGTCCTTCCACAGCCTCAGGATGATGTCAGCCAGCTCCTTTGGCATGGTGCCTTCCTCGATGGTGTCTGCTAAGTGCATCAGCTTCCTTGCATCATCCTGAAACAAACCGGTAAAATGGTGTAAAAAAAAATAAAAAATTGGGCTGTTGTAACTAAAGGTGTTTAAGCATTAGCTACTATACAAACTTTTCTAAAGGGATGATGTGAGTGACTGTAAATACTGAAAAATCCTTCATCATGATTTAATAGTCTCTTTTAGATGTGTAACATTCATGACCTCTCCTAATAGTCTATTTTTTTTTAAATCCTTCCGTTATTACGGTTTTGTTTTGTAGTATACAAGATAATACTAATTAAGTCTTTCTACTTAAAAATTTCACATTTAATTCAGTGTGTTACTATGAGTGAAAACTGTTTCAAAGGAAATTTTCTTCATTGTAGGAGCTTTAAAAAAAAAAAAGAACACATCCTGGAGTTATAATACATTGTATACTCTAGGGTGCATTTAGTAATTAATCTGGGACATCTACGCTTTGTTGTCACAACATACAAGTCAGTTACAGTTTTTTTTCTGTTGTGCATACATTTAAAAGAAATATCTGGAATTAATTTCTGGAATTACAATTGTAATTAATACTTTTTCCCTGCCCCTACCAAACAATGAATGTTTTTGACACATACAAATACACAGTATTTAAACACACCTACAATAAAGTGGGATTTTTGGTCAAGGCAGATGGCATAATCATTCAATACCATAGTATTACCATCTGATATCATAATTGTGCCATGGTATCACTACAGTTCTTTTCCATCATTTAACCTGTTTATTTGTGCAAATGACTAATGGATGCTTGAATGTTTGAGTAGAGCACCTGTGCAGCAGCATCTCCATAGGAAAGGTTGAGTGTGCTCATGGCCCTCACAATGGCCAGGATCGACTGCATGGTGTTGCTGTAGATGATGACAATGAACTCCAAGCACTCTTCAAGGGAGTAACCATCTTTGTGAATAATTCTGTCATGAAAAAAAAAAATTAATGGACCAAGCTATTCATATGAAAAAGCACTGAATATGAATTAATAGTGAGTATAGACTCGCTTTAGCCAATTCACTGTATTATCAATCATACTTTTTTTTACTTAGCACTTACTTCATCTGTTTGACAATTGTGCTTTTCCCCGACTCACCAGCACCTGAAGAAGATGGTAATCGATTTAGTGTTGCGGTTATTGCTTTAATTCATTTTTATTGCATGCATATTCACCGCTGTTCAAAAGTGTAGTCAGTAAGATTTTTAAATGTTTTTGAACAAAGTCTCTTCAAAATGCTCACCAAGGCTGCATTTATTTGATAAAATATACAGTAAAAACAGTAATATTGTGAAATTATTAATAACTTAAAATAACTGTTCTATTTTAATATTTTTTGAAATGTAATTAATTCCTGTGATGCAAAGCTGAATTTTCAGCAGTCATTACTTCAGTCTTCAGTGTCACATGATCCTTCAGAAATCATTCTAATATGCTGATTTAGTGCTCAAGAAACATTTATTTTTATTATCAATGTTGAAAACAGTTGTCCTGCGAAATATTTAAGTATTTTTTCAGGATTCTTTGATGAACTAAAATAACAGAACAGTATTTATTTATTGATATAGAAATCTTCAACATCAAACTTTTGTAATATTATGTCTTCATGTATTAAAAAAAGAGTATATACGTACATATATATATATATATATATATATATCACATTTTTATTACAGATATTTTCTGTAATATTATTCCCACCTAACATTAAAGTTTTTAAATATACTTTTATATTGAAACTTCAGTATTGAACTTAAAACAATCTTCACATAAAACCATTATAATAAATGTCATATTTAGCTGTGCCCTTCAGCAAGTAGGAAATATACAGAAATTGAGTCAAGTTATCAAACACTAAATTCTAAATTAAATATAGATGAGTCCTTAAAGCTCTGTTTTCTTTTGTTCTTTGATTAACAGACCTCAAATAATAAAAATAAATAAAAAGAATAACGCAGTTAAACTGAAAAAATTAATTGCATGCGTTAGCACGCTAATTTTGACAGCACCAGTATATATATATGGTTTTTGAATAGATAAAAAAAAAAATATATATATATATATATAATTTTTATCTATTCAAAAACCATAGATCTACATTGTGCCAGTGTTTTGAGGGGTAACACCACTAAGATTTGTCAAACTGTAGACATTCAAACAGTAAGATTTATTTATTTATTTTGGCATGCAAATGTGAATTAATGAATACATCCTTCTCCTCGATTGTGTTTATCTTTTGGAGGATTACATTAAGAGGCTTATTATTTTTGTCCTAAGCCTTGTCAAAGCTTGACGTCCCATGACCCTGACCCACATCACCTCACGGACAAAGACACACACAGTTATGATAGACAGAGATACAACTTTTGTTGAATATAAATGCATACTTTTAATACGTATTGATTCTGGCATGCAAGTTGTTTTCTAGGCATGCAAGTTGTCACTTTTAGTGTCTTTTGTAATAAGATTTAGATATTGAGAAATATCACATTTTATGAGTCTCCAGTTTGATTCCACATTGGTTTGAATTTCAGTAAGGCATCAATTTTCATCTTGCATTTGAGCTTTAAAGAATTAATATTCCTTTCATATAACAAAAAACAAATTGATAAAACAAAATGTGAAGTCATTGCCTGTTTATTATGAAGTTTTAAATGGGAAGGCTTCACAACACATCTGCAATATACCATTTTCCAAATCTAGCAAGTGAGCTATTCTTCATGTTTTGACTTGACCAATCATTTGAGTCGACTTGTGTGTTGTTACCTAGCAGCAGAAGTTTGACGGTCCTGGCATCTTTGTCGGCGTCCTCTTTCAGTTTCTTCTCTAGCTCCCTGGAGTGTTTGTCCTCAGCGCTCCCCCCGGCCCCCATTCTGACTCTTGATTAGGGAAAAGAAGTCCTTCTGTATGACCACTCGCTTGTCCAGAGGCCTCCAGGTGCTGACAACAATACAGCTCACACCTCGACTGGATCTTGGTGACCTGATAAATTGTTTAGAGTCTTAGAAGGATTTTGGAGATGTCTCTGACCACCTGGGTTGGTGGGGCCAATGAAGAACAAGGACAGAAGGCATTGAAAGCGTAGAGAGGTCATCTAACCTCAGATTTAAGGAGAAGGTGCTGTGCTCAGCAAAAAGTGTTAATCTGGCCAGCATCTTCACAAGCAGATGAGAAAGGCCATGGAGAATTTATGAGTGGAATAATGTGATGTTGCAAATGTTACAATTGTTTGCCATCAGCTGATGACCATTATGATATTTAAGGTAGAAGCTCAAAGTAAATGGGTCTCATAAATGATTGGTTATGTTGACTTTGAACTTGATAAGTTTTCCTATATCTATATTCTGTTGAAAATGTGCTTGACCTCATGAAAGAAAATTACATCTCTATGGCCTACATTTTTGGCTTTTTCTATAGAACTTGGACTGAATGCGAAGGTGTTTTTGATGTTGAATATTGAAATCTCTGTGAGTAATTCTAATCTCACCTTCCCACTGTAGTCATCAGGATCAGTTGACACTTTCCAGCGGACACAGTGTGCAGTGCAGCATTTTAAGAGCTTTAGTCCTTTACCTGACAGAGCTCATTGACCCCAATCTGAAGATTGATACATTTTAATCCACATGTATCACAGATGAGAGAGACACTTTCTTCATTGTACTTCATCAGTAGCAATTCATTTAAATATTTTGAGAGTTTGTTGCAAGTTGTTTAATACATGTTTAATGATCAAATGAGCATGTGTATCTTGTTAAACATTGTTTAAAAAAATACTCAAAAACTAGTATCAATAAAGCTTTTCTTAGGCCACACTTTATAATAAAGTTTCCGTAAAGAAACGTTAACATCCATAAATCCTTTCTACTGCACAAAAGGTTCTTTATGGTGGAAAAGCTTCTTTATATGTCAGGGGTGTCCAACTCAATTCCTGGAGGGCAGAGCCCTGCAGAGTTTAGATCCAACCCTAATTAAACACACCTGGTCCAACTAATTATGTCTTTTCAGGCTTATTTGAAAACGACATGGTATGTGTGTTGGTGCAGGGTTGGAACAAAACTTTGCAGGGCTCCGGCCCTCCAGGAATTGAGTTTGACTCCACTGTTATGTTCTTCACACTAAGAAAAAAAAATGGTTCGTTTAAGAACTCTTCATGGAAAGGTTCTTTGGGAAGGAACCAAAATGGTTCTTCTATGGCATCGCTGAAAAATCCCCCTTTGGGAACTTTTTTAAGAGTGTACAGTGGATTAAAAAATGTATTTGCATGTAGCTGGGGACATACACTCTGAGTATTAATGGGCTATTCTTAGGAACCAGTGCCACTTCTGCAACAATTTTGTCCTCAAGACTTAATGTACAATTATAATTATCAAGACAATGAACAGTCATGTTTGATAGATCTCGGTTTAGTTTGTAATGCAAAAATAATTTTTAAATAAAACTTTTTTTTTTTTTTTTTAAATGTTCCATTGAGTGATCAGATTTTTTTAGTTACACTAATATTAATTAGAAAATGGCTAAAACTTTCACAACTAACAAACGTTATCACACCATAGCACATTATTTTGGTTACTTTTGTGAATTACATAAATCATGTTTTGAAATAATTTTTGTTTTTATGAATGCCAGAGATTAAATAATGCATCATATAATCTTATAATCCGTATTAAAGATACAAATCACACTTGTTCTTGTGAATGACCCTAATGTAAAATTACCAAACAATGTACAGTTAATTAAATAGGCAAATCAACATTTTAAGACCAGCTTCCTTGGTATACTTTTGGTGTAAAGTGAACAACCTAATTTCTTATCGTAACCTTCTTCGTGTCTCTTTCAATCTTTGTTAAGTCTGCAAAAGAAAGGAAGCATAAGTTCACCAAGTAATATATCTGCAGAAAAGCCAACCTGTATTTGTTATAAAATATATAACTTTAATTAGTCAACAACGATGGAAAAAAACATTACTATAATATTAACTGTTCATAACATCTAATTCTGGATCTTTTTCACATTAGAATATCCTAAAGAAGACAAAACAAGGGGGCAAACCACAGTGATGAATAATGTCTTACAAATGAAAGGAAAAAAATACATTTACAACAACCATTTCACACAGCCTGTTGAAAGAAAATCAACGGAGGCAAAACAGACACATCAGGTAATTGTGCTTGATTTCATCACTAGTTCAGCAAAGTCCACTGTCTTTAAAAAACAGTCTCTCTATCTCTCGCTCTCGATTCATTATGCCAAAGACCATACAGCAACACAGCAATATCCAGAATTTGACTACATATCTGTACAGTACAAATACAATTCATGCAAACTCAAACAAGCCCCCAAAAAATTTAATTCCAAATGATTTAATGCTTTCAAATGATCACTTATTAAATGTTTAGAGGTGCTTGCTTGGACGCTTGTTACTGAAAATGGCTGGAGAGGTACATATTTAAAAACAACACTTTAAACAATTCTGCTTTGCAAAGAGATGGACAGGTTTTGAACCCCCCTGCTTTTAGACATTCTTTGCGTGCAATACATATTTACATAAATGAAAAGAACAGAAAAGTGATGTACATACTGTACAGGAGGCTGTAATCAATAATAAACCAAACGTATAACACACAGAAACGACTTTATATTTTACACACATTAGCATAGCAACATATGGAAGATCAAGAAGCTTAAAAGATGAGTTTCTGATGATATTAAAGTGTTTTTCCGAAGTCTTTTGGGAGGTCACAGAATACTCAGATGCACCAAATATATGTAGAAATTCTTTATCCGTACATCTGCAGAATGAGAACACGTGCTCGGCTAAAACAGTCCGCCAAACTGCTTTAGTCCCATCTTTCCTCCAGTATCAAAACATCAAGTGCAGTCAAACTGTCCATCAAGAGTTTCAAATGTCCCACTATCCCATTAGTGGTATATACATAAAGTTTTATCATAACAGTCACGTGTGATATTATGTTAATACTGTTGTAATAAATATATTGGAAGAAAAGTAACAATGATAACAAAATATTTGCACAGATCTATACACAAAACCTTTTTTTTCTCTCTCTTTTTTTTTTTTTTTTGCTATTTCCATACAAAGATATCCACAGAATCTAACTATGTACAGCCTACAATAAATACTATGAATTTTCAAAAACGGATTGTTTATTTTTTCCTCTGTCATAATGGTTGCGGGTATATGTTTGTGTGTAATGGTAGTCAAAGACCTTGAGGTCAACCTCAAGTCTCATTCATTTGGATGGAGTGGGTTTTTCCATCTCATGTCTCAGCCATGTTGCTCTGCTCCTGGTGGTGTCTCCTGTTTCGTGGCTTCCGGAGGTCCTTCTGTTCTTCCTTGAGGTCCTTCTTCTTGTGTGTGTGAGCTGTGGGGTCGTCCCCCATCTGCCAGTAGTCCTGGCAGTACTGGTTGATGAGGCCCATCTCTGGTTGGCTGAGGATGGTCAGCAGGTCTTTGTACTGCTCTGCGCTGGGCGTCCAGGTGCTCGACTGGATAGGCGGCGCGGCGGGAGCGGTGGATTCGGTCTGGATGGTGTTGATGGTGCGCGCGGAAAGTACCACCAACTGAAGTTTGACCAGTGTGTGCTTGAAGTTCTTCTCAGTGGAGGTGCACAGGTAACCCCCTCCATCAGAGAGCTGGAGAGAGCGCAGGAAGAGACCCTGCTCCATACGAATGACACGCCCGTCAGAACGGATCTGAAATACATAGGTTGTTGGGGGAAAAAATTAAGATTTTAGGTTAAAATGTACATTAATGCGAAAAGGGATATTTTTTATGTAATGGTCATAATTTTTTGTCATAGTTTCATTCACATAGTACATGTATCAATAAGCATGAAGTCAAAACAAAATCCATAATTTAAAAAAAATACAATGTAATGTTTTTTCATGTCATGTCTCGTATGCTCATCAAGGCTGCATTTATTTTATGAAAAATACCATAAAACAGTAATATTTTGAAATATTATTATAATTTTAAATAACTGTTTTCTATTTTAATATATTTTAAAATGTATTTTATTCCAGTGATGGCAAAGCTGAATTTTCAGCATCATTACTCCAGTCTTCTGTGTCACATGATCTTTCAAAAATCATTCTAATATGCTAATTTAGAAATATTTCTTATAATTCTCAATGTTAAAACTAATTTTTGCTGCTTAATATTTTTCCATTCAAAGGGGTAAGGGGTAAGTAATATATATATATATTATTTCTGAATATAATATTAATTATTTTATTTAACATGGATGCATTAAATCGATGAAAAGTGGCAAAAACATTTATAATGTTATGAAATATTTCTATTTGAAAATAAATGCTGTTCTTTTGAACTTTCTATTCATCAAAGAATCCTGAAAAAAAAAAGTTTAATGGTTTCCATAAAAATTTTCAACATTGATTATAATAATAAATGTTTCTTGAGCAGCAAATCAGCATATTATTACAATCCTTTCTGGTAGCACTTTAGTATAGGAACCAATTTTTACTATTAACTAGTTGCTTATTAGCATGCCTATTGTTAACATATTGGCTGTTTATTAGTACTTATAAAGCACATATTCTGCATGACCATATTCTACATGCCTAATCCTACCCAATACCTAAACTTGACAACTACCTTGCTAAGTATTAGCAAATTAGGAGTTTACTGAGGCAAACGTTGTAGTTAATGGCGAGAATTGGACCTTAAAATAAAGGGTGACCTAATTTCTGAAGGATCATGTGACACTAAAGACTGGAGGAATGGCTGCTGAAAATTCAGCTTTGCCTTCACAGGACTAAATTACACTTTAAAGCATATTAAAATATAAAACAGTTATTTAAAATTGTAATAATATTTTACAATTTTACTGATTTTATGGTATTTTTCATCAATTAAATGCAGCCTTTGTGAACATAAGAGACGCCTTAATTATTTTTCAATATTTGACCAGTAGTGTACAGGATTATATTAAGCAAATAATATCACAGGCAAAAAAAATGCATTATTAAAATTACACAACATATAGAAAATGTTGATTTAAAATTACATCACTTATGGTATAACATTATGTCCCACACACCTCTCTCCTCCTATCGCTGTTCTCCTTTTGGAAATGCCACTTGATTGACACATGAGGAGATCTGGCCTGGCACTCCAGGAAGGATGTGCTTCCCTCTACTCCATACTGCACTGTCTCCAACGTGTTCTTATTGGCTGGCAGGAATTAAAACAAAAATACCATCTAAAACAATAACCAAAATCAAAAGGAGGTCTTTTACTTCTTCCAAAGTGTGATTTAATAGACTAAAAGTATCTTAAGACTAAGTGTATTTTTTGGGTTTCTCACCATTGGAATTATAGCCCCTGCATTGTCTTATAGGGTTGCCATACTTCACATCTTGCCTCCGACTCCGCCTACAGGATTCAGACAACCAATTTCAAAGGAGGAAATTAATTAAAACAAATCTTGCAGGTTATATTAAATTGTATTTTAAGTATAATTATCTGATAATAAAGATATTCCCACACATGCAGCTCTCACCTTTTTTGGTTTGCTGAGTAGCGAGAGCAGGACTTTCCATCCCAGGCACAGTAAGGGTCTCTGGCCAAGCAGCAGTCAGCACAGGCCTCTCCGTACACATCACATCTGTGCAGCGCCAGATGAGTGACACCCACCACTGAACTCACATACAGCTGTTGCTACACAGGAAGACAGGGGAAATTAAAGAACAGTTAGAAGAGTATCATTAAAAACACATCATATAGCGATTCAAAGAATATGTTAAGAATATGTTCCATATTTGTAAGTTGCTTTGCATCAAACCATCTGCTAAATAACAATGTGAATAATCAGTTTTAAAACTATATATTATTACTATGAATATTTAAAAAAAAAAAAATTTAATGTTGTGCTTACCCGTTTTGGTGAAATTTTCATAGTAGTGATTGGAGTTGGAACCTGTAATAAGAATTATAGTTATATGTTATGAAAAAAAAACTTTAAAATAGTATATAACAATAAATATATTTTAGAATTTTATGAAATATAATAACAAAAGATACATTTTAATAATAAAAAAGACAGTATATTGTTCTCAATATGTTGACACAAAATGTAATGGAAATATAAAAAAAGAGGATCTTACTCTGAAGACCTCAACCTCCTCCAGCACCAGCTCTTCAGTCTGTAGATCATCTCTGGGCAGGACAATCACTTTATGAATAGTTCCTCTATCTGTAATTGACCAGAATATAGGAGTCAGAGCTATTTATAATATATAATATTCTTTTTGAGTGAATAAAGTTTCCTTAATTTTTCTGAAGAGCTTTATAAAAAGGCTTTTAGACCTCACAGTATGTATACTGTTTATGTATAAAATAAATATATTACTTAAAATGTGTATCAAGTTTACCTGTTCCCAAAAAAAGAACTTCATAGTTGCCATCAGCTGCAGCCACTTGGTCCACTGTGATGGTGGTGAACTCATAATCCACATTGGTGCGGACCACTAGGGGGCGCT
The DNA here is from genome assembly GCF_001515645.1 of Sinocyclocheilus grahami. Lineage (NCBI taxonomy): Eukaryota > Metazoa > Chordata > Actinopteri > Cypriniformes > Cyprinidae > Sinocyclocheilus > Sinocyclocheilus grahami. The sequence goes on from NW_015505634.1 coordinate 66,472, forward strand.
TGTGGACTGGATAAACAGCGTTGAACATGGTCGGATGATTGCGCATGAAGTTGATAACCTCATCAGGGTAATCTTTAGTAGATTTCATGTTGGGGGTGAACGTCCCTCCTGGACACTGAAGTCACAGGGATAACATTTGTATTCCAGCATTTAAGACTGTCCAACATTTACTATCTTGTTCATATGATGTATTACAGTACATGTTAGAGATGACACTCACTGTTCCTGGACGGGGGTAAGGAATTTTACCCTGGTAGGCAACCCACTGGTAGTTTGGCCCTTCCTTATGAGCGAAAGGGCCATTGAAGACCATGCGGACATCAGCCATTGAATACACACATACTGCTGAACCTTTAAATACAGACCTAGAGATGCAGAAAGAGAAGAATTCATGTGTTGAAACAAAAAGAGAGGTGGAATAAAAATATAAAATATAAAAATTTAAAATATAATTTATTTCTGTGATGCAAAGCTGAATTTCCATCAGCCACTACTCCAGTATAAAGTGTCACATGATGCTTAAGAAACCATTCTAATATGCTGATTCATTATTAGAATTATCAATGTTGGCAACAGTTGTGCTGCCAAATATTTTTTTGGAAACTTCAATACTTTTTTCAGGATTCTTTGATGAATAAAATGTTAAAAAGAACAGCATTTATTCAAAATATAAATACAAAATATTTTCTAACAATATAAATCTTTGCTATCACTTCTTAACGATTTAACACATCCTTGCTGAATAAAAGTTTTAATTTCTTTCAAAAACAGAAAAAATTAAAATGTACTGACCCCAAACTTTTGAACGGTAGTGTACATTGTTAGAAATGATTTCTATTTTAAATTAGTGCTCTTCTTTTGAACTTTTTATTTATCAAAGAATCCTGAGGAAAAAGTATCACAGGTTTCAAAAAAATATTAAGCAGCACAACAGTTTCCAGCACTGATAATATATCAGCATATTAGAAAGATTTCTGAAGGATCATGTGACACTGAAGACTGGAGTAATGATGTTAAAAACTCTATGTATATTAAATTAAATATATTAATATATTAAATATATTAAAATGTATATTAAAATAGAAAAACATTACTTTACATCATAATAATATTTCACAATATTAAAAAAATTTTCCTGTATTTTTGATCAAATAAATGCAGCCTTGATGAGCATAAGAGACTTTAAAAACAGTCTTACTGATCCCAAACTTTTGAACGGCAGTGTATATATAAATTATGTTATTAATATTATAATTTAATATTTTGCAACAGCGAATTAGCTTGGGAAAAAACATTTTATGAAACAACATTTTTATTTTTTAACAACAATGAACGAATTGATTTAGTACCTCAGTATTTATTATAATATTAAATATTTTTTGTGAAATGTGTGTATATATATATATATATATATATATATATATATATACATAAATTTTTTAGTTATTATAAATATTGTCGTTTAATTTGAAATAGATTTATTTTATAACAACAGTAATGAATTGGCTTGCCGTAGAGCAGTGCACACTCTAATACGCTCATTCCAGTTAATATTACAGCTATACATTAGAAAAGAGCTCCAATCAAGTAAAACATGAAGCATTAAAACTCCAAGGGTTAATAGCAGGAGTATCATCAAAGGAGCTCATAATGCATGTATGCACACTATTTTAAAATTCGCACAAAATCAAATTTAACTCTCTTAAATACACATTTCCTGTCCTACTGTGCAAGATTCATCTGTGCATGAAATAAAATATGGTTATCTTTATGAAAATCTGCTGACCACAATAACCATTTGGCTTAAAATTGTATGCAATGTCACAATCCAATTAATTCCTTCTGGTTAAAAGCCGTAGACTACATTTTTTTCACCCAGAAACAAACTGGGATCCAAATGTCAGAACACGTTGAAAATATGCAATTCAAAATCTAATTAAAACTTGGAAATAAATAAGGTTTCAGGTTTTTTAAATATTTAAAACAAAGAAAAGTTATGCCCTAAAATGACATAAAAAGAAATACACAAGATTGTGCACTATTACTAGGTCACTAATCAAATTAAGACATTTGTAACAATAAGCATGTGAACTCCTTTGCACAAAAAGGTTCAAAATGCAAACTTGAGTGAATGTAATTACCGTAAAACAAAAGGGGAACAAACCAAATACTAAGAAATTAATACATTCATACTAATTTCTCAGTTAAATTTTAGACTCAAATATATACAGTGGGTACGGAAAGTATTCAGACCCCCTTAAATTTTTCACTCTTTGTTATATTGCAGCCATTTGCTAAAATCATTTAAGTTATTTTTTTTTCCGCTGACAATATAATTTGTTATGGAAAAAAAAAAAGTATTTTCACTAGTGATCTTACTCTTTTGGACCCAACTATAACAACAGACATAATATGAGTAGAGAAGGCAGTTTTACAAACAACATGAATACAAATACAGAGAGAGAAGAGACAGAGGGACAGATAGAGCTGTGAAATCACTTGCAGTTGATGGAGAGAGTTTTCACTATTATCACCAAGAATGGTGCTTTTGGGTATTAAGAGCCCAGACAGAGCCTGAGGGCTTCACCGATTTTATCTGAAATCTACAACGAGATTGTGAATTGCTCTAACACACAAACAGCCTTGTGTATTTACACTGGATGATTAGCATGTGAACCTCATCTAAAATGTTGACACATCCCTCTGAGGCCAGTTGTATAATATTTTAGCGTGCACGAATATCCTCTCCTAACGGCATCTGATAGCGGTGGTATTATGTAGGTAAGTCCTTATGAGAATATCACATATCAGATTCACAGAAAGGCTCCTTGCTTTGTGCTGTTGGAGGACTTGTACTACTGTCTGTGAAGCCTGCCAAATACTTGTTATTCAGTATGTTAGAAACAGTCTTCAGCAGCGGAGAAAATGGGGGTGTTGCCCCGTGGGCAACTGGAGTGTGAATATGAAAGCAAATATATTCAAGCTCCCTTGCCAATCTGATAAGCGGCCTGATTAGTAAGAGGCGTCGAGGAGAAGTGAGGATTGGATCTCGTATTTGGGGAGAGACCGTTGTGAACTTACGCACCCAGACACGGAGAAGACGCCGTAGATGACGGGATTCTTGGTGTCTTGGGTTTTTTGGATGTACACATCCCCTGAAAGGAAGATTAAATTACTTTAGTTCCTGGATTTGAAGACAAATGAACTAATTCACATACTTAAGTGTGTACTTTGATGGTGAGAAGAAAGCACATACAATGAGTATTGTAATGGGACATATTATATTATAATCATATGATTGTGTCCTGACACCACAGATTTCTACATTTCAAACTGTCAAGGCAGCTTTGGGTACTGCTTTCTATACTACTTTTGCACTGAAAAATTCACAAATTCCTCCCTTGTTACACAAGGGGTTTTGGGAAAGATTAGCACACTTTGAAAATTCACTGGATATCATATGCCATTCAGACACCTCTCTGGCATGCTGTTTTCTACGGAGCCCCTGAAGGGACATGTTGGTGGGAAAAAATGAGAAGGGAGGTAAAATTATATCACATTACTTTTGTGTACTCTCACAAAACTGCTGCGTTCCCCCGAGAAACTGTGTTTGCTCGCAAAAATTTTTGTGATGGAAATAATATAAAGTGAGAAGCAAAACCATGTTAAAAGCTTTAGCAAAAAATGCAAACTTTCTTGGTTAAATGCAATAATTTTGTGAGAGACCGCAAATGCAAATGAATGCAACATTTTTCAAGGGAATTCTTGTCTGAGAGAACACAAAGCATTGGAATATAATTTTTCCTCCCACCTCCCATTTTTCCATCACCAGAGAGGGCTCCATAGTTTTCGATGTACTATGGGACACGCTTATTCCAATTTTGAGCTCTGTTTGTTTAAGAGGCCTGGTATAGCAACAATGGCTAAACCAATAAGGGGATGGATCTTTTTTTTTGGAACAATAGAAGACAGGTGGATTATTTAAGAAAACCTGTTTGAAAACATTCACTATTTTTGCAGCTCAGTTTAGCACCACCAGTGACACCACAATTTCTGCAGCTTCAAAAGTCTGCGAGTGTATGTGGGAAGTCATCAAATCTATCTCAGTTCAGTTACATCATACAAAACCCATCACATTGAGAGGACAATCTTTCTTTCTTACTTTTCCTCTCTGTCTTTGTCTCAGCCTCCAAAATTCTCCAGCTTCTTTCAACACAAATTAACCACAAAGGACCAGAGATAGTCTGCTAGCCAAAATGAGAAAGATGAAAAAAGGCCATTGGGCCACCGTTTTACTTGAAGGACAGTGTAAGGGGGATGGGAGATAGAGGTACATAAAAAAAGGTTAAAAAGGGGGCAGAAGGAAAGAAAACAAAAGGAGACTCAGATGGTTTAGGGCAGTGTTTCCCAACCGGGGTGCCGTGTAAAAAATCCTTTTTTAATATTTTTAAATTGCTAAAATGTACAAAAAAACATCTATTATATAATATCCATTTCTGATATTGCCAATAATTAGAGATGCACCGAAATTTCGGCTGCCGAAAATTAGTTCACCGCTCAGGTTTCACTTTCAGGTGGTGTGACACTCTGCATATTATCCCGCTCTATGCTTGTGCGCTCCGCTCAGTCGCTCCACTCGTATACCGTTCATGCGAATCGGAACAGCAAAGTCCACTCAAACATTGAGCCGACAGGAAACATTGATGTAGTACAGTATTGTTTCTGTCTGCAATGACCCTACTGTGTTGTAACATGGTGTGGAATATGGGCAACTCTGGTAAAGCTGCTCTCTCATTCATTGATCTGCTAACCGCTATGTTATGCTCACGTGTTTTGATAATAATAGCTTTCTAGGACTAGAACATTATTCGGATAATTGGTAAAAAAAAGAAAAAAAAAAAGGTTAAATATCTTAGCCCTACTGTTAAGATATTTATACCTGAAAAACTAAAAAGCAATTTATTTAATTCGAAGGCCTGTTTTATTTTTTATTTGTGCTATCATTATTAATTTCTTGATTTGTTCTTATTTTATTACTGACTGCTTACTTGTCATTTTTTATTTCAATTCAAAGTTTGAAATCAAGCTATCTCGTGCTACTGCACCAAATTACCCCACTGTAAAATAAAAAAAACACTGAGTGAGCAAAAATTTGTCAAAAATTTATTTTGTATGGGTGCCACAAGTTTGTTAAAATTTCCAAAGGGTGCCGCGACTAAAAAAAGGTTGGGAAACACTGGTTTAGGGAATAAGGAGGGCAAGTGGTAAAAGCATAGACAGATGTCCCATCAAAAACAGAAAGAAGATGATCTCAGACAGATAGTCGCGGCTAAATGGACTAAGTAATCAAGTGCTGAGGGAAAATCCCACACTGCAGCGAATGAATCTCGCTCATGCCAAGCCACAAAAAACAACCCATAAAACCTCACTGCCCCTCTGAGGAAAAGGGAAAACATCTAGTCAAAAACTCCACTGACAAGTCCATTCCTCAAACACAGTGGCAGAGGGAGAGTGAATGAAAAAAAGAGGGCAGAGATGGAGAAAGGAGTCCTGAGGGTACCTTGTGCGCTATGCTACGGGAGCTGTGAAATGAAGCAAACACAGAATGACCGCTTACTCAATTTATGCACTTTGCAAAAGCAATAAAATTGCAGCATTCATGCGCTTGCGTTTATTTGCCTCTGAAGAGTGGCAGAGGCTGTTACAGCTGGTTTGTCAGCCAATCCTATTCAGTCCTGTCAATCAAACTCTCCCACTCTGGGAAAGACTTCATTTTGTGTAAGCCTGTTAAGATGTAGCTTACATGCATGAGTTACCTCACACATGTGCACATAAATGCACAATCATGTATGAAGCATAATGTAAAACCACAAAAAAGAGAGATATTTTTATTTTCAGGCAGTTGTAGTACAACTTTTTAAAAGCCCAATTTGTCATTTTAAGCTCTACAGGAATTTCAATTTCATACTCCGAACTGCTTGCCTCTATATATTCCTCACAGGCCCTTGTGGCACTTTACGCTTACGCACAAATGCTACATGCTGCACATACAGGAAAGAGAGGAAATTACTTTTTCCATGTTATACCCTCTGGAGAGACATATCCATTGAACCATCAGACATGAGCGGTTTCCACAAATGAGCTATATCATGCCCTATCCTGAAATAAGAGGCCTCTTATTTCAGCGAGTATATTGTGAAAATGAACAGAACAGAACTGACTATAAAGTACCTTGGGCAAATACCTCACTGTATATATGGATTCAATCAAATGGTAAAGCTGTTTTATTTCATTTTTTTATAATCTCCACAGAATAATAGAACATAAAATGCCCGCAAGAAATCTGAATTAGATGGAAAGATTTATCAAATAATCAGCACTTTGAACTATCATGTTTGTCTTAGACATGCACTATGACAATACCACATTTTTGTCCGTGTACCCTGCTAGTGCCATGGTATTCTTGGAAGTGCCATGGGGTAGCACCAAAATACAGGTCTTTTTGTACTTTTTTTTTTTTTTTTTACTTTTTGTTATGTACACTGACAAAAAAGTAGTATGGTATTACGGTTGGACATGTACCAAATAAAAAATAAATAAATTATAGTACCATGGTATATTTTAAATATTTAAAAGTACCATGCTTTTATCTGATGATGCCTACAATTTACCATGGTACTGCCACAGTACTTTTTGTAAGGGTAAGTATCATGGTATATATCAAAGTTACATGGTATTACACTTACAAAAAGGTAACAAAAAAGTACTATGATATTAGCATGGTATTCTAAAAATCATAAATGCTAAATTATAGTACAATGGTATATTTAAAATATTTAAAAGTACCATGGGTTTATCTGATGAAACCAATACTTTACCAAGGTACCGCCTCAGTATTTTTTGATAGCCATCATACTGACCCTTACAAAAAATACTGAGGTGGTACCGTGGTAAAGTATTGGTTTCATCAGATAAAATCATGGTACTTTTAAATATTTTATATTCTTACTATGGTATTACACCTACAAAAAGTTAACAAACAGTACATTAGTATTGCCATGGTAATATCATGGTATTTTGGACATTTACCATATAAAAAAAACTCAAATTATATTCAAAAGTACCATGGTTTTATCTGATCACACCAGTATTTTACCATGGTACCACAGCAGTAATTCAACTATATAGAATTGTCCTCTTGGACTGCTTGTATTTAATTTAAAATGTCCTTTTGTATTAAATTCAAACAGTCAAAAAGGACAATTCTAAATTGGCTTTAAAATATTTATTATTTTTCACTTAACAAAAGTAAATCTGACTTAATATTGTAAAGCATCCTGGTCTAAAGTTATTTAATCTAGATCAAATGTCAGTTTTCAATACAAGAAATGATCAGTTCACAGGAAATTATACAGAATTTACAGCTCAGATAACAGAGAGACTTACGGAGCTCATCGAAATGTGTCTCCATGCCATCAGAGCCAGTCACAGAGCAGATGAGCCGAGCCTTCAGGAAGGTACTCCACTTATTCACCAGACAGCAGTGTCCTCCGTCATCATTCTGTAGACGAAGTGAAGTCATGTTAGCCATGAAGATTCACTGTTAGACACCACACAAAGTCTAGCTGTATAGTTTGATTTGATGGACACCTTGACACTCTGTATGTGTGAAATTAAGGCATTGCTTTACATCAGTATCTGTCCCTCTCTCAAGGCTATTTATGTGGGTTTGCATTAACTGGCTGTGACTGGGTTGTAAACATTGGCTTTGAGCACTGCTCAGCCCCATCTGCTGTGGACAGCAGCCAACTTCAATAATGAGACGCAGCGATGCCCAGTGACCAGCCGCCAGCAGCTACCCACACATTACAAACATGCTTCTTTGATTCACATTAGAACAGCAAAAAATAACCAAGAAACAAGCGGTTGCTCATGTAGGAGGCATTAGACAATGATGGATCCCGAGGATCTGTCAATCAACAGTTCAGTTCTGCATGGACATAATTTCTTCAGTGTCATGTTCAGCATAGGAACACCCAATAATTGAAAAATGTATAGTATATTGCAGTGCTTATAAAACAATGAATGGGATTATGTTAAGATTTAGTCACCCGCATGTAGTTCATCCAAACTCATATGACTTACTTCTTTCTGTGGAACGTAAACGAAGATATTTTGAAGAATGTACTTGTTTGTCTTTGCTGTACAGTGACAATTAAAGGGGACAGGAGCTTTTTTCAAGCTTCAAAAATGATGCAAAGGCACATAAAAAGTCTGTGAGACTATATTTCAGGTCTTCTGAAACCATATGATAGCTCTGTGTGAGAAACAGACCGAAACCTGACAACACATTCCTGACATCCGTCCTACCTCTATTTGGCATCTTGTGAATGAATCAGCCTTTTGAGTCAGAGCTTTTCACTGAATCAGTTCACAAAACAGTCCAACTGATTCATTCTTGAAGACTAATCCGGTTCTCGAGCTCAATGATTTTATTTGAATGAGGCAGTTCACAGCCCACCAGAGGGGATGATTATCAAAGAAAAACTACTCAAATTTTTGTGTTATTCAAACAAAAGTAATTGCTTATTGTGCAAATGTGACATGTTGTACAGGCCACTTAATAGCTCTTTTTAAAGCTTAAAATCTCTAGTCCTCATACTTTGAAACTGCATGGGAAAATGTAAGCACATTCTTCGATATTTCCCATTTTGTATATAATGGAAAAAGAAAGTTATGTGGGTTTAAAACAACATGAAGGTGAATAAGTGAACTATGCCTTTTAGCATGTGTAGATATGTTTTACTGGAATATAAGACAAAGGTTAAGAAAATGTGTCACCAAACAAATCCTGCCAATCCTAGACTGAGCCATGGGAGTCTGACCCATCTCAGACGCCTTCTCACGGAAGAAGAAATACAGCTTGTCGTCATTCTTTTCTGCACTATCAGGGATGAGCTGAGCGTGGACGAAGGTTGGATCTAAAAGAAAACGAAAAAAGAGAGAGGAAGGGAAACAGCAAAAGAGATTAATTACAGTTGTAGCAGAAAGCAAATAGAAAACAAAAAGGAGAGCAAAGGGATAATATCAAATAATACTAGAAAGTGCAACTAATGCAAAGTGTCTGATGACCTCTCTCACGGTTAGTCTATCCTCTCATTCACTACACTGAACAGTCCACATGTAAGACATCTGTATGAAATTTGTGATGGTTATCACAGTGGACACTCTTGATTAAAAAGGCAAAACTAAAGTAAAGAAGTCACGTGTAATACAAGGGAAACTCAGGTTAAAAAACTCAAAGAACAATGCTATTGAAAACTGTTAGATAAAGCATAAAGCAAGCATAAAACAAAAAGACAAAATATTTGTGTTAGTTTGCAAAAGAATATGAACATGCCTTTAATGTGACAATTAAGGCTAAATAAATATAATAGTTAAATAAATTTCAGAAAATACAAAAAAATAACTAATGAAATCAGCTATAATAGTCAGGGATTATAAAAAGGGTCAAGGATTGAGCTTAACTAGGCAGTGATTGCTTGAGGGATATCATTTTGCAAAAGTGTATGAAATATGAGGTTAGTTTGAAAGAGGTAGGATGAAGGGTCAGTGTTGAATATTCATATCTGGCACTTTCCCCACTGAACAAAGAACTTTGTCTTGATGGTATGCCATGGTTCAAAAATGTTGTGCGTACCGTGAAGCCAGCGGGAGTTATACTGGTCGGTCCTCATGGCCGTGTGTTTTCCCAACGTGCGAAAGATGGCAGAGTCTGTTCCCATAAAATCGATGTAGACACCGGCGTACAACTGGCCATCTGCCAAAACAGAGCGAGCGTTAAGGAGATAACGAGAGATAGATAGATAAACTTGAGAAAAATTAGTCTGAAACAAAAGAAATTATGTTTTGTATATTTTCTTAAAGTATTGAAAAGTAGTATGATGGCAATGAGCGGTACATACTTATCAGAGCTGAGACGCTGTTTAGTTTGGGGTCAAAGGGGCATTTCCCCTTCCCAGAATCTACTTTACCAGGCTCCAGTCGGAAAATGTATTCCTGGAACAGGGAGAGCATGAAGGTTTCATTAATGACAGCGCAACAGATCACATTAGATGAGCAGTATTGATTCTCAGCTTACTTGGATACTTTAAGTTTCCAGTGTTTAAGAGGTATAACCAGGAAGTGAAATGCACATAGGTTCACTGGGATAAATGAAAACAAAAACTAGCTGAGGTTGTAATATAATTGAAATATCTTTAGGCAACCTATTGTTTGTGCTTTTTAAATGTTGGAGTCTAACATATTGTCTAATGCCAACACCAGTATCTTGCCATTTGACTAAAGAGATCTAGTGTAAAACTGCCCAGAAAAAAGAAATTAATGCCATAATCCAAGGTTTCCAAGGTTCTTGGTAGTTGCCAAAGAAAATGAACAGTTTCTCACAATCAACTTCTCAACATATGAATCTAAAATAGTCTATATGGTTTTGTCGGGTTAGTGACAACTATTGCATTGCTGGTTTTTAGAAAAACAAAATCTCTTTAAAGGGGTCATATGATGCGATTTCAATTTTGCCTTTCTCTTTGGAGTGTTACAAGCTCTTGGTGCATAAAGAAGATCTGTAAAGTTGCAAAGACTAAAGTCTCAAAACCAAAGAGATATTCTTTATAAAAGTTAAGAGTTAACCACGCCTACCTAAAACGGCTCGTTCTAACACGCCCCCACATATGTCGCTCCGGTCGGACACGGCATCAACAGTATGGTAGGGGCATAACATTTCCGTCTCATGCTTGAGTTATTCGGCCAATCACAACGCACTGGATAGCTGGCCAATCACAGCACACCTCGCTTTTTCAGACTTTGTAAAAATTGACGCGTTTCAAAAAGGCGGGGCATAGAAGAGAAACAATAATGTACAGTATGTGGAAAATAATGTGTTTTTTTAACTTTAAACCGCATAAACACATTTCATTACACCAAATACACAAAATAATGTTCTTTTTAGCATCATCATATGACCCCTTTAAGCTAATAGTCCACTTCACTCCATGCAGTGTGCATTCCATCTACAGTTAAACAGATGCAAAACAGTATTATTAAAAAGTTTGGTGACTGCTGGATTTGCACCAAATATGCACAACAACATCTAACATGAATTAACACATTGACTAAAATCTAAGCAGAGATGTAGAAGGACATCTAAAGAGTCTACAACATGTTGCAAAGAATTTATCAACAATTCAGCAAATTCAAGTCTCAACAATGACTTTCTTTTGGATAATATTCAAAAAGTTTTTGGAACCTTTCTACTTTCCAAGCTTTACACGCACACCACAAATGTAATATAAGCCACGGATAAATTTTCTGCTGACTAACCACTTTCAAACATGATGGAGTTTGGGTGTGGGAGTAATCTTTGCACGTTCTGCTAGATTTCTGCGCCAAAGGCAGGCTCTGGACAAGTGTAGGCAAACTTGAGAAAGACAAGCTCTAAAGACAACAGTCCCTCTGCTGTTTCTCTCAACGCCTTTAGCGGCAGAGGAAACCAGCTGCTGAAAATTCAAATAGTGTGAGAACAGAACCTTTCCTTAAACTTCTAAGTAAAAAAAACATCTTGTAAGTGCATCTTAAGGGGGGAAAAAAGGCCACAAGAAAGTACAAAAAGGACCTCATCCCACTGAAGAGTTCATTTCCCACCTTGGGTGCATATGGTTCTGGTGAGGTACTAGGATCTGCGGCTCGACTGGTTCGGCCTCCCGCACGAGGCATCTGATCTTGGAGCATGCCCTATAAAACAAGGTGTGTGCCTCAATAAAGACCTGTTTCTAGGACCCAAGAGAACGTTCAAGGCTGTGTCCAAACAAGAATATGTTGAGATGCTAGAAAGATGGCTGCAGTTTGGTATATCCATAGTGGACAAAGAAGAGTTGATATTAAGTTGTCTAAAACATGCACATGCTGAAAAGCACATTCCCACTGCATATGAAAAAAACAAAAAACAGAAATGCATATTGCAGAACCCCACAAAAGAACAAAAAATGCAGTAGAATCCAAAAGCCTGAGACCAGTGAAAATGCTCATTTTATATAAATAATTGAATAATTTTTTTATTAACTGCTAATTATTGAATCAATATGTGAGTGGAAAAAAAAATAGGTTCACATGATCAGTCACAAATTTGCTTATATTTGAAAATTGACCTAGAAATAGCACAGAATTTTTACTTTTTCATTATCCATTTTTCTTTCTTTCAGATCTTTATTTCCAGTTTAAAATTTCAAGTTAAAAAAAAAAACTTTCCAGATTTCCAATGTGATCTCAGACTTTTTTGAACGATGTTTTTATGGACAGTGGTTAATAATGGTACATGGTCATGGGAAAGAAGGTAGGTGAAATTAGGACTATGTTTAAATGCAATTATCCTTCTAAACACTAGGAAGAGTTTTTGAAGTAACAGAGTCAAAAGACATGCAGGTGGTAAAGATTATCTTGTTTGTTCCAGGGTGGAGAAACATTCCTCTCTAATGACATAATACCTTTTGACTAAGGTAGCCAACAGTTTGAACCCTTGACCTGCAAATGGTAGCAGGTCACCTGCGAATGACAGTTTACCTGTGCCCTTTGACCTCTGTCCACATAGGTACAGATGGGGTTGTAAGCTCCCGTTCCGCACACATACAGGTGAGTCCTGTTCCATGACTCGATTAGACGGATGAAATTACCACACTCGCCCTGTTGACACAGAACAGAATGATATCAGCGATGCTGTCATGGAGAAATTATACTTTCAGATGGATATTGACTACTGACATGCTCACGTTGGAATAACCAGCTAAGGATTTACAAAGATTGTGGTAATTAGTAGTGATCCACCGATATTAAAATTCTGGGAAAAAATGGCACCTATAAAAATATAAACAAAGAATATAAAAAAAAATAATAGAAATTATTACATACTACTATTCAAAATATTGGTGTTGGTAACATTTTTGAAAATATTTTTGAAAGAGTTCTCTTATGCTTTCTTTAAAACTAATATTGTAAAATAATACAATTTAGTATAACTGTTTTCTATTTTAATATATTTTAAAATGTGATTAATAGAAAGATCAAAAGAACAGCATTTGTTTAAAATAAATATTTTGTATCTTTGTCAATTTGGATCAATTTAATGCATTCTTTCTGAATTAAAGTATTAATTTCCTTAAAAAACACTTTGATAAATAATTAAATAATTAAATAAGTACAGCAGAAAAGAATATCCACATTTTTTCTTGGCGGATTCTTACATTGATGTCTTTTCCTGAGAGAACACACTCAGTCCTCCTCTGAGGAGTCACAGGCCAATGAATCTGAGGAAAAAGACGAATGTCAGTCATCTTAATCTACTGACCAGATTCAAGTTTACCACTGCCAAGCCTTGCTTATAGTTTGGTTTGTTGCAATCTCTATTGTGTAACTGAGAAATCTTACTATGAGGGGGTCTTTGTTGATGTCTTTCAGGTCTAGTGACAGGATGTAGTCCTTGCTGCCCACGTACATGCGATCATGGTCCTCGTCCATACGAAGGATTCTGTAGTCCGTCGAGTTGAGCAGAAAAGCAAAGTGATGGGCAGTTCCAGTAGACTTAAGCTCTAAAAAGGACAGAGTGAAAGAGTCAATTTATTTATTTAGCAGATGCTTTTATTAAAAGCAACACACAAACCATGCAGGAAAAAAAAATACTTTCCAAGCGAGAATTTAATTTTTTATTTATTTTTGTAATATAAGTCCCTTTTATAGGGTCATGGAAATGTTGAAGGGTCAGTTCTGCCACAAGCAGCACCAAATATAATTGCAAAAATAGTGATTGGGTAACACTTTATTTTAGGGCCTCTTAACTAGTTTCTTATTAGCATGCATATTACTAGAATTTTAGCCATTTATTAGTAGTAATTAAGCACATATTAATGCCTTATTCTACATGACCTTATTCTACATCCCTAATCCTACCCAATACCTAAACTTAACAACTACCTTACTAACTATTAATAAGCAGCAAATTAGGAATTTATTGAGGGAAAAGTCGTTGTTAATAGTGAATAAGTGTTCCCTATTCTAAAGTGTTACCAGTGATTGTTTAAAACTAGCTTCCACATCTGCCCATGGTCAAATTATATGCTATAAACATGCTATTGGTTAAAACAATGTTGGGTTAACTGGGTTCTTGAGCTGCACAACTCTACAGCAACTCATCCCAGATAAAACTTGAACCCACAATGCTCAGCTTAGGAGGCCAGAGCTTCTCTGGACTGTTGGTCACATTGTTTTATTGCCCATTTGTTTTACTCACAGTAGTTTCTGGAATTCATACGGACACATGGACTTGTCAGTGGATTATGAACATTAAAGATAATGAAAACAAAATAACAGAAGCAGCCTGAATGCTTATAAACACCTTACATTTTTTTTTAAATATAATAGGCATAGGCTTTCTATTGGATGCATAGCCAAGCTCCAAATCTGCAAACTCTACATACAACTAATCCAAACACCACAAGTGTTGCCAAGTCACAGTAGTTCCTCAATAAAACGGCATCTGTGCTGCTGCATGAATATGACCAGTCTGGAGTTCTTCCCTGAGGTTCAATGCCCTGACTACATTCCTAAGTCCTTTGTTATTATTATTGTTACAGTCCTGTTTTTACAGGGTGGATTTCTTGGGGATTTTTGGTTCTCGGAGCGTTCTCGTGGGGCCTCCCTGAGTCTTATATATTACCAATACTGAGGTGTCATGCATTATTTTCCTCTTCCCCCAACAAGCTTGGTTCCCTTTGTTGGAAACTGAGTGCAGTATATGTGGCACTACATTAGATATCATAACCATTATAGGTTATGGTTCATGGAGTTCACAGCACAGTCCCTTTGGATGACCATAGAGGACTGTGTCAGATGTTGAAGGAAACCTCTGAAGAATGTAATGACACAATGCTACTGTAACACAACATATTTGCTTCTGTCTCTGATAAGGTCTACTTGAGAATCAACTGCATGTTGGAGAAATAAATAATTAATTGCAGATAGTTGGCAAAGCATATACAACAAAGATTGGCCAAGCACAATTGCAATTCCAAATCTTACTGTAACAATTCCCCATTCTATTGTGAAACAGATCGGTGCTAAAAGTCTGAAGCACATGCTTACACTTAGCAGCCCAAGGTCAAATTTGCAACTTCATAATGAAAAGAGACACCAGACCACATAACCACGTTTTAGAAATACATAATTTCTGATTGCTCAAGGCCCAATGGATGGAAAAGTGCCATCAAAAATGAACAAAATAATCTGTAATACAACCGCAAGAACATGATGTCTACATAAATGTAACAAAAAACTTTTAAAATAAGATAAATGCAGCCTCAGCTTACTTTTTTGACTTGGTTATTGTTTGTGGTTTGTATAGCAATAATGATAATTTGTGAAATTTTGCTTTGGAAAGAATCACAAAGTTGAACAATATATATAATAAAACATAGTATATCATTTTCTCACCAACCTCCCTAATTTTCCTTTTGACCAAAATTACATAAAAATATCTCCAATTTTACTTAAAACATATTATGTTGTAGATTGACTGGTCTTATAAAAATAAATGAACTTATTCATGACAGGAAAGGCTTTTTTAAGCATGTTTAAAAAATATATTAATTTTATAACAAGATCCAACAGTCAAGCTTGGCAGAATGTTTCACTGGGAAGTTTGGTAATCTAATGAAATGTGCAAGCCATAGAGAAGCACCCGTCTCTGCAAAGTACCAGTATATGAACGTTCTATCAGAAGACACAATCTACACCACTCTTATACAAAGAGATTTAGCATGGGGCCGCAGACAACATAAAATCTCATTTACCTGTGTGGGCATTCCTGGCACATAGCTAGAATTCTTCATCTCTATCATTTCAGGTTTCTAATTAAGCACCAGGGCAGGTCCACCATGTTCCAACAAGTTGTCAACCATGTCTGGCGTGTCTTTGCAAGCACTAATAACGCACTCTAGTAACAATCTCTATAAAGAAAATAGCAGGATTTTTGATATCAAGTTATGTTCTGTACAATATAACACATTGTCTTTAACATTTTAGATCTGAAACTAGGGTTGGGTACCGAAACCCGGGACCAATATGGCACCGGTACCTATGTAACCGGTATGTGCTAGAACCGAATCAGAATGCAGATTTTGGTGCCTCATTTCGGTGCCATGCCTGAGAGCGATCGATTGAAATATTTGTCCTCTGGTTCTCCGAAACAGACGTAAGAAGCACCATCACTGGCACTGCACGTGAAAAATAATTTCCCGACTGAGAAAATGCACATTAACTCAAGTCGGAAAGCTCTAATAATACAAATCCAACAAATCTTTGTAGTAACGAGTGTCCATGTTGTTTTCACATTCCGACTTAAAAGCATAACTCGGGAAATGAGAGCATCTGAGGAGTGCGTGAATGCAGTAATTACACTTGCTCTGATGGCAGCAGGTAGCCTTCCGTTAACTAAGCTAAACATGCTTAAATTAAAATGCCTAAAGCTAAACTTCCCTTGTATTCACATTTCTAAACCTGTTGTCCAACAAAAGAGAACATTATAACCTTTTTAATCCACAACACCAGTCAAATGCTTCCTTTTGTGATCTGATGTGGCTTCTTGTCACAGAACGAGGCTGATAATATGTTCCATAGGCTACTTTAAAAAGAATACATCAATTAGCAATGGATTATAAATATACTTAATTGTTAATAAGTATACCAGAGATGGCTTGAATAACACAGATAAACTAAATTATCGCAGTCGAGTGTTTATTGTCTTTGTTTTATCATTCAAAATGTTTATATGTTCTGTTTACTCAGTTACAGCTATAATAGCGATGCCTTTGTCCAAATAAGGTATTTCCTGGAGGGTCACCAGTTCCGCTACTTCCGTGACTGAATATGTGGATTTTCTGTGCGAGGTCGCCCTCTGGCATCCAGTATGAATGAAACAGACATCATGTGTTTATAGTGCTAATGGGCAAACCATCATTTTTTGGGGAATTTTTATTTGTATTTTTTTTAATAAGTATCGGTTCAGGCACCGTTTAGGCACCGGAACCGTTTTAAAAGTATCGATTTGGCACCGGTATCGGGAGAAAAAAAAAACGATACCCAACCCTATCTGAAACTAGGGGGAATGTGATCGCATTGTGTTGCAAACCAAATTTGAACTGGCTTGTGACTGGCAAAGACACTTGAAGGGCATCTGCAGCAACTAGTTTTTAGTACTACTTTAGTATCTACTGTCTGCAGTGACAACTTCATTTCATCTTACACAAACACACAAACATTTAATTTTATCTTTGGAGACTGAGCTTTATCTTCAGCTGTCCAGCCTAAATGATCACTTGAAGATTAGGTCTTATCTCATGGCTTTAAAGGGCAGTCACTTGACAGATCGCATGGATTAGAGTGACCGGTTGAAGGATGGTGGACCGAATATGATGGAGGGAGAGACCTTACCTGTGTGTGACTTTAACTGAATGAAAACTTTCCTCTCACGTTCAGCATGTGAGGCATTGATTTTAACAGCCCTCATCCCTGACAGAGGATTATTCAATCATCCTTATCTTCTGGGAAGACATGACGGGGTGATTAAAGCAAAGGATTTAATCAAACCACACAGATAAAATGTATTTTTTCTCTCTCATCTGTCCATCAAAGTCTTATGACAAATGAGGGCAAACAGACAAACGTACAACTTGCCGAGTGTATGGTAGAGGTACCCTACTACGTCAGAAACCATGAGGGACACATTTAATCTGCAACACAATATATATACATATACTTGGCCCCAAGTAGTATTTGAACAGTTAAGCCACACTTTAAATACATTTCTGTCATGACAACTCTCGGAGGGATTGGCATGGTAATGTACATGACAATGTTAATGTATTTGGTCTTGGTGGAATAGATCTGCTATGCTGCTGCGGCAGAGCAAGTACAGAGACTTGTTACTGCCAATACATCCACAACATGCTGCTGTGAGCATGTAAGAAATATTGCTGCTGCAAATATAACATACATGAAATAACCCCCATATAGCGTACATGAATCACGTCGTAGCAGATCTATACAGGTGGAGCTGGGAAAGGTGGAGGGTTTCTGAAGCAAGCTGCAACTGCTACAGCAATCACTAGTCATATATTTGAATGTTGAGCAGCGAGATCATTGGCTACCGATACAGGAGAGAACCAATCAGCTGTGCCATGTGATAATGATGTCCTCATTTCGGTGCCATGCCTGAGAGCGATCGATTGAAATATTTGTCCTCTGGTTCTCCGAAACAGACGTAAGAAGCACCATCACTGGCACTGCACGTGAAAAATAATTTCCCGACTGAGAAAATGCACATTAACTCAAGTCGGAAAGCTCTAATAATACAAATCCAACAAATCTTTGTAGTAACGAGTGTCCATGTTGTTTTCACATTCCGACTTAAAAGCATAACTCGGGAAATGAGAGCATCTGAGGAGTGCGTGAATGCAGTAATTACACTTGCTCTGATGGCAGCAGGTAGCCTTCCGTTAACTAAGCTAAACATGCTTAAATTAAAATGCCTAAAGCTAAACTTCCCTTGTATTCACATTTCTAAACCTGTTGTCCAACAAAAGAGAACATTATAACCTTTTTAATCCACAACACCAGTCAAATGCTTCCTTTTGTGATCTGATGTGGCTTCTTGTCACAGAACGAGGCTGATAATATGTTCCATAGGCTACTTTAAAAAGAATACATCAATTAGCAATGGATTATAAATATACTTAATTGTTAATAAGTATACCAGAGATGGCTTGAATAACACAGATAAACTAAATTATCGCAGTCGAGTGTTTATTGTCTTTGTTTTATCATTCAAAATGTTTATATGTTCTGTTTACTCAGTTACAGCTATAATAGCGATGCCTTTGTCCAAATAAGGTATTTCCTGGAGGGTCACCAGTTCCGCTACTTCCGTGACTGAATATGTGGATTTTCTGTGCGAGGTCGCCCTCTGGCATCCAGTATGAATGAAACAGACATCATGTGTTTATAGTGCTAATGGGCAAACCATCATTTTTTGGGGAATTTTTATTTGTATTTTTTTTAATAAGTATCGGTTCAGGCACCGTTTAGGCACCGGAACCGTTTTAAAAGTATCGATTTGGCACCGGTATCGGGAGAAAAAAAAAACGATACCCAACCCTATCTGAAACTAGGGGGAATGTGATCGCATTGTGTTGCAAACCAAATTTGAACTGGCTTGTGACTGGCAAAGACACTTGAAGGGCATCTGCAGCAACTAGTTTTTAGTACTACTTTAGTATCTACTGTCTGCAGTGACAACTTCATTTCATCTTACACAAACACACAAACATTTAATTTTATCTTTGGAGACTGAGCTTTATCTTCAGCTGTCCAGCCTAAATGATCACTTGAAGATTAGGTCTTATCTCATGGCTTTAAAGGGCAGTCACTTGACAGATCGCATGGATTAGAGTGACCGGTTGAAGGATGGTGGACCGAATATGATGGAGGGAGAGACCTTACCTGTGTGTGACTTTAACTGAATGAAAACTTTCCTCTCACGTTCAGCATGTGAGGCATTGATTTTAACAGCCCTCATCCCTGACAGAGGATTATTCAATCATCCTTATCTTCTGGGAAGACATGACGGGGTGATTAAAGCAAAGGATTTAATCAAACCACACAGATAAAATGTATTTTTTCTCTCTCATCTGTCCATCAAAGTCTTATGACAAATGAGGGCAAACAGACAAACGTACAACTTGCCGAGTGTATGGTAGAGGTACCCTACTACGTCAGAAACCATGAGGGACACATTTAATCTGCAACACAATATATATACATATACTTGGCCCCAAGTAGTATTTGAACAGTTAAGCCACACTTTAAATACATTTCTGTCATGACAACTCTCGGAGGGATTGGCATGGTAATGTACATGCCAATGTTAATGTATTTGGTCTTGGTGGAATAGATCTGCTATGCTGCTGCGCCAGAGCAAGTACAGAGACTTGTTACTGCCAATACATCCACAACATGCTGCTGTGAGCATGTAAGAAATATTGCTGCTGCAAATATAACATACATGAAATAACCCCCATATAGCGTACATGAATCACGTCGTAGCAGATCTATACAGGTGGAGCTGGGAAAGGTGGAGGGTTTCTGAAGCAAGCTGCAACTGCTACAGCAATCACTAGTCATATATTTGAATGTTGAGCAGCGAGATCATTGGCTACCGATACAGGAGAGAACCAATCAGCTGTGCCATGTGATAATGATGTCATTAGGACAGATTGAGTTAGACCTATCGTACTGCGCCATCTAGAGTTTCATGCCAGAACTCTGTATGTATTTCATATGGCATATGTATATGGAAAGTAACCATTTTTTCTTTTTTTAAGTGGGCCTGTAAATAAATGTAAAGGTTTAGAAAAGTGGCTTTCAAAGCATTTAAAGACCTTTGAACTATACATGAGGCATCCACACAAGCACATCTGACCTCTAAGTTCACCAAGTACCATGAATTAAAAAATAAAAGTATCATACTGCTTTTACAATAAGCTCTTATTGTAAATTGTTTCACTATGTTTAAACTTTCACAGTTAGAATTACTTTGCACACAAAAATAAAAATGCACTGCCTGATTTTTATAAGAAAATATGTACTTTGGACATTTAAGTCACATATCAAACCAAGTGCCCGGTTTCCCTTAAGTTAATACAGGTGCCCCAGCAGAATAACCACCGATGTTCATTGTATTAATGTTCCAAAAAATATGACAAATAGAAAGTGTCAAAGGATTTTTTGTTTGTATTCATTTTGAACATTACATTTATTGTTTTATATTTTGAACAGCCTTTCTGTGAAATGTTTTGATTGTGTCTATTGAATAAAATAAAATAAAAGTTATATATACTGCAAATTGATAAAAATGTTTGTGGCTTCAGTGACCAAATTCTTTTTGTGGCCACTGTACATTCATAAGCAGGCATGTCACTAGCAGGCTATTTAGTATCATTGACCTACGGGGAAATGCTCCTCATGTGAGGAGAACTTATAAAGCAAATGAGAAATAAGCCAAAGAAAGAGTGAATTGGGGAGAACAGTGATGAATTAATAGAACATAGGAAAAAGAGAAGCAAAATGGCACAGATGAAGAAAGAGATGAGGAGATGGAGGTGTGTGAATCGGTTGGGAGTCTCCCCTCAGGGATTGGTGGGAGCCGTTGTTTGCTTTGGCCCACAGTTTCAGTGAGTGAGGGTCATAGATCACGTTCACAGACACAGGCACACACTCAATGACAAATCGAGCACCACGTGTTACCCTGACCCATGTGATCCTACAGTGAATTGTTTCTGAAAACTCTTAATTTCTCCCTTTTCACAAACAGCAACCCAACAGCAGAAACATGGTAATAATTAACGGGCCACGACTTAATTTGGTGCTATGACCCAAAGTCCTTGCTCTAGTTTAAAGAGCTTATTAAAGATGTCAGAATGTGTTTTCACAAGATCACAGCCCATAATACACTATAGTTAGGCCTATTTATTTTACATCAGGATTTGATGTGACAGTCTATTATATATGGAATGTCTGGTAAGCCCTGACATTTCTCATTTAGTCTTGAACACAGCCAAAAACAACACCTCAGATTATTGATTCATATCACTTCATGTGCTTGAAGAATCAGGCTTAGCCTTGAACAGTTAAACAAACTGTAGCACTCCTTTTCAGGTGTTAAACATGAAGTGTGGGAAACAATGTGTGAAAATGCTAGCTTGTCAGTGTTGTGGAGAAACAAAATACGTAGTAAAATAAGTAGCTACCCTGGTAACTTAGCTAAAATTGTCGACAGTTCGTTAGTAGCTAAGCTGTTTTCAAAATAGTGTAGCTTTTGTAGTAAAAAGCAGCAATAAAGCACACAAAAAAAAGATTTTTTTTAAGTTGCATCATATTGTTGGCATGCTAAATCTTGCTATTGAGTAGCATAAATTCAATTTAGCTGGCTGTATAGCTTTAATGTTTTTAGCAATGTTTATGCTGCAAAGTAGCTAGCAATTTTTTCTACTTTTTCTTGACTGCAGTTTAAATCCTTTGTCAATATTATTTTAGTATTTATATATTAATATATTTGACTTTTTTTTCAGTTTGTCATTTTAGTACTTCAACTTGATTTCAACATTTATAACTGTCATTTGTTTTTAAGTTTTATATTTTATTTTATTTCACTGTTATCTCAATTACCAAAACCAAATTTTAATAGCTTTGTTTAACAATAGGTAACAACGCTGGTTTAAGTTATGAGTAGCTTGAAGCTTGGCAATAGATTAGCTTCCACAACACTGTTGCTAGTAATGTTTGTGATCAACTTATATTTGGCATGCTGTGAAATTATGTTAGGCAAGTCTATTCATAACAAACTTTTTTTTGAGTTTTCATGACCAAAAAAGCCTTTTCCCCATGCATGCATCCAACGTAGCCTTGTCTGATGACCCTGATTAGCTTCCACTCTACACTCAAACACGCAAATGTGTTAGAAGACCTTGAGGTGTTTATCTCTCTATCTTCTGATATCACTGGGATGGTTCGTCTTAAATGAGGTTGTCAAAAAACAGACCCAGATAAGTGCAGCTCCTCTTCCTGTTCAGTGTTATCATATTGGTAAATCTGATGGTTGCGGCAGATCTTTCAATAAGCATTCCAATGAGAAGTGCAATCAGAGATCTGCTTGTTTCCTTCTCTCCTTTAATCTTTTTCCTTTTTAACGCGTTTCAACACCAGATCGGTCCTTCCTCCTGTGTTTCACACCATCATAGTGACACTTCAAAAAACATAAAAATAACAAAACATCAAAGCAATTAAAAGAACACATCTTGAATTTGAAGTCAGCTAATTGTTTTCTACTTGTTTAATGCATACATCTAAAAAATAGTAAGGTTTGTGCTTAAAGCAAGAAAGAAAAAACTTAGAACAAAAATGTAATTCAAGATCATATCTCTGAATCAAGACGTATTGTCTTGCATAATCTTGCATTTTATTTCGTTTTAAAGATGGATTTTGCTGGAAAAAAAACTGATTAAGAAAATTATTTTTGTAGTGCATTAAACATTTCATCAGCCTGTTCTTTCATTTTGCCTCTAGCTTTCCTCTCTCTGATTCTTTTTTTCAGTGAGTTTATATCTACATACCAGGAAAGAGATGGATAATTCTGATCCTTCTCACTCAATCTCTCTCACTTTCACACGCTCATCTCTACATCTTTCCATCTTCTGCTTTTTCTGGGTCAGGTGAGAGTGTTAAATAAAGAGGAACATAAATGCAGGTGTAGAAGATAATTCTTCTTTACTTATTTATGTTTTTTTTTTTAAGTATTTAGCTTAAGGACACTAAAAGCCTTTTATTCACTATGCATTATACAGCACATACTTCTCCTATAGAGCAATTCATACAGGGATTGCAAATTCGCTATTGTTGTGAACAGGTCTTATGACAAGACATTTTTGTAGAAATCATGATACATTTTATTTATTTAAAAAAAAATTATATGCACACATTATTTCTATATCAAATACAGAAATATTTTGCATGAACAAATTTGAAATATGTCTCAAAAATGTATTTTTACAACATCACTGAAGTGAATGACCAATTCAGAATGCATTATATTTCACACAGCTGTATACAAGGACCTTACTTTTGTCTCCTGACCTATTTTTCGAATTAGCAACACTTGAGTTGAATTAACATGTAAAAGACTGTGACATTCAATCTTGAATCCTTATTTCAACGCTCTCATGTGTGTATGTCTGTCACAAGAGATGCATGAGACCTCAAAAAAGGCGATTTTGATCTGGATAAGTGAACAAATCAAAAATTTATAGAGGCTTTGTTGATTATACCAGGGTGTATCTCAGGAATCTTGAGAAGCATTTTCAATAAAACTAAGGAAGAAAGAAAACACTTTTTGTTTGTTCAGTATCCTTTTATTTTGAATTAACTTGCTGGAGTGTGAAAATCAGTCTTTTCACAACTTTATTGTGCTCTAGTTTGGTGCCCGTCTCTCTGACACCACAAAACCACTCAACACACAATGGCTACGCTGGTTAGCTAGATCAGGGTCAAGGGGTCACAAAGGTTATCATACACACTAGCACTAACTAAAACTCCAGCCGAGGTCATTAAAAGTGGGGTCAGTGGGTTGCCTACTGGATACTCAGCACACATCCACTTGACCTCTGTTGCTTGGAAACAATAGAGAGGTCATACCGGGAGTGAACAGTCATAGTGACCCGTAACCAAGCGAAAGACCTTAATGGCATGTGACAGGCGAGAAACAAGCATCTGAAAGCGGCAGCCGCTGCTCGCCTGCTGATTAGGAGTGTGTGAGAGAGCCTGTAAGCTTTGATTTGGCCGCTGTGGTCCACTCATTCATTGAGTGCCTTTCGCCTCTGTCTTTGGCTTGATTGTGAATGCTGTAAAAGCATGGAAAGGCAGTGGTTTTAAAGGGATAGCTCATGCACAAATGAAATTTCTTGGTCTGCATACCTTAATGTCGCTGTCACTCTTTTATCCTTTCACTCATTCGATCAAACCAGGAATGTGTTCATGAGAAGTTGGAGTGTCATTTCTTCTCCTCCTGATATGGTGTCATGTGTGCGGTGCTACCTGTTTCTATATTTATCATAATTTAAATTCCCTTCTTTTATCATGATTTAAAATATCACTTTCATTCTATAGTATAAAAGAAGCCTGGACATTCTACCAAATATGCCCTTCTGTGTTCCACGTAAGCAAATCAATCAGGTTTGGAATAAAAAATGAGGGCAAATGAATGATTCAGTTTAATTTTTGTGTAAACTATGCCTTTAAAAATGTTCAATTATTCACTCAGTGTAATAAATAACTAAATAAAAACCTTTATAAGAAAAGCTTTTACAAAGCTTTAAGGGTACTGCCCCAGAGACAAGTTGTTTTACCCTTAAAGGTACTAATTTTACAGGTTAATGTACATCAAAAACATAGTAAAAACTGTAATACTGTGAAATATTACCATAAATTAAAACATGTTTATATGTCAATATATTTAAAATTTGTATGTTTTTTTCCCCTGCAATGTCAAAGCTGATTTTTCAGCAGTCATTACTCCAGGCTGATTTGGTGCTCAAAAATCATTTGTTATTATTATCAATGCTTGAAAACAGATGCACTGTTTAATGTTTTTGTGGAAACAATACACTTTTTTCAGGATTCTTTGATGAATAGAAAGAACAGCATTTATTTGTAAATTAAACATTTAGTAACTTTATAAATGCCCCTTTTTTGTTTTAAATTTTGATCAATTTAATGCAACCTTGCTGAATAGAAGTCTTTCAAGAAAAAAAAAACTTCCTTACCCCAAACTTTGAATGGTAGTGTAGGTGTGTGTTAAGGGGTGGGTTTTGTATAAATAAACCCTCAATAATTGTCAATGCAGTCTAGCATCTTCTAAATTTCATAATGTTAGTTCTCAAAACTAATTTCTAATATAATGTCACTGATGCTCCGGTGCACTCTCCCATGCTTTATTCAAAAGCAGAGGTTCTCAAAGACACAACATGATATGCATCACAATGCCACCATACAGTGCAAAAAAACAACCAAACTGCATCAGTGTCTCTCATCTTTTCACCGTTTCTCATACTCTCGTATGCACAGACACATCCACGTGTGCAAACTGAAACACATTAACATATGTAGCTCAGTCTCATGGGAGACAGACCATAAGAATTGGAAAGCGTTTCCCCACCCCCCATAGTAGGTGTCAATCAAAATGCATATTAACCACTTAAGGCACTCACATGCCTGTGAGAAAAAGCCTGCATGAATTGACTCTATTTGATAAGGACTGATGCCGGCAGCAAGCCATCTTAAAGATAATAAATTAGAGGATATGGCAGAAATATGTAAATTCACATGTGGAAAGGAAGAAAATATAAAGGTTTACACAGAAAAATGTTATTGTGTTTCTGTCTTTTATGGATGTACATGTTTGTACGACTCTAAAATTGTACTGCATCTAAACATTACATTTATTTTCTATTTCCTTGAGTTTATAAAAACCACACATTGATCAAACATGTTGATGCCAACTTCACAGAAATAGTTCCTACAATGAACTGCATTGCATTTAAAAAGGCACTTTAAGATTCAAACATGTTTTGAATTATATTTCAGCTGAAATATATATATTTTTTAAACTATTGATATAAAAACAGATTTGTTATTGCAGAACTCTTAAATTATTTGTGGCAGTCCTCATTTGTAAGTCATTTTGGTTAAAAGCTAAATTAATAATTTAAAGTCAAAGTTGTTTAGATTTAAAGTTCTACATAAATGCATTTAAAATACGTTATACTAACATTTAAAATGTAGTTCAAATCCCATTTGTTCACATATGTACAAGAGAAGCTATATGTCAAAAGAGAATAGACAGATTACAGCCCAGAGAATAGCTCATATTTGTGATGGGCAAAGTGGCCTTTGGCAGAGTGAGCATTTAAAACTTAATTACAATTCAAATGGCCGTCACCTCTAGACACTGACATGAGCATATGGAGAAAAACTAACTCACAACAGCTCAATTTCAATAAAGAAAGAATTTCAATTTAAAAAAAAGCAGAATTGCAGAGTCATTGCACACTGAAAACCATTCTGATTAAGAGAGCAGTCACTAGCTTTTATCTTCTGCATAAATACATAATACCCCATGCTATGCTAAGCTGATTGATAGCTTGACAAGCCAATAGATTACTGCCTCTTTGCGGTTCCTGGTGACAGACAAGCTAACCCCACCCACTAAAGGCGAGCATGAGCTTTAGGGCTAAAGCCCCCTTTCTCATTTGACAGACAAGTGGGCAGTCCTTTCCAGTGCCCCCATGACCTCTGAGCCCTGACAACAAAGATCATGTGATTTTCACAAAGAGATGGCATTGAACTTCTCTTTAGTTCTGCTCTTCCTTTGTTGCATTAAGCTCCCTGTGTCCAACACCAGCTCTTCTAGAGGCACTTCATCTGACAATATCCAGCAGAAACAGAAGGAGCAGATGAAAGATTCAGAATAGTGAGTGTCTCAAAGTGGCTAAATTCCTATTATTAGCACGATGGAGATTAACATGAAAAGAGCAAAAGAATAAAGTGCAAAATCACAGCCAGTGAATAGAAAAAGTTAACAAGCTTCAACAAGGAGTAAAAACATCTTATTTTTCTCTTTCATTTGCTGGTTTGACATCAGCAACAGATAGTCCCAGAGGTTAGATGTGCCCCCATAAAATTGGATCACCTTACATGTTTTAATAAGACCAATAATTTAATCCATGTTACAGGCAATTAAATCCAAACCAGCCATGAAATTATCTAATGGGATTGTCTCTTGTTCGGTTAACTAATTGAATTCCCGAGCCAAATGAAACAAGCTAGTGATAAATGGCCTGTGAAGGAAAACAAGAAAAAAAAGAAATGATAGGGATTAATAAGGTATGCTTTCATTGGCAAAATCAACATGATCAGTCTTCAGGAGTTATGACGTGGGAATTTGCAGAGCAAAGTCTCAACATGTGAACTTAATTGGGACATTTTGATAAGGAAGTTCAAATATGCTGTTTCCTTCTTCCCGTGTTTAAACTGTTGATTACTGGTTTAATTAATTGATTGAACAGATAAAGATGCCAAATTGCATTTCTAGCACTTGAAATGCATGTTAGTCCAAATCTTGTCCAACACACACATTTTCTGGGTTATTTTGGAGGGGGAAATCTGTAGAAATGGGTTTAAATGTGGTCAAATGTGTTAATAGTACTACAATACACAACAAATGTATCCAATATCTTTAATAAATAAACATGCTAGGGGTAGGGAATTTGTATAACTAATAACGGATGTTCAAAATCTGAAGAAATCTACAGTGCTTTCCACGTCTGTGCAGATTCTGTGTGGCCTTGAGTTTGTCCAACACTCTCCTTTAAACAATGTGCTGATCGAATGGTAACAAACAAACCAAAAAAAGTAAATATATTGTATGCATGTGTGCAATATATGAAAACTGTTATTTAATCATCCTCTTGTCATTCTAAACTTGTATGACTTTATTCTGTATAACACAAAAGAAGGTGTTTACAATTAAGTTCAATGGGGACTAATGTTGCTTTGGAACTCATTGACTTTCATTGTATGGACACAAACAGTTGAAACATTCTTCAAAATTCCTGAATCTCCCAGAATCTTATGGTGCATCTGAAATCGTGTACTGTCTGAGTAGGTACTACATTTGAATGTCAGGTTTGTACAGTATGACCCCTTAAGTGTTAATAATTTATCATTAAAAATCAATTATCGGTGTCTGCGCGGACCTTCAATGTAATTTTAGAGTTTTCTTAAAAGATTGTTAAACAATAGCCTGATGTATATTTTTTTCACATACATAAAATTTACTTATTCATCAAGTTGTACACTGTATATCTGCAAAATAACTGTATATAGATAACATTAATGATTGTAAAACATTTATATTTGCTGCTGGATTATAATTGTTACCTCTTATCTACTCTATCATCAAATTGTCAGGTATGTAATTCAGGTATGTAACTTGTATATACTTTAGAAAACACTACATCAACATTTAACAAGCACGCTGAAATCAGGTTTGTGATCCCAAGAACAGTAAAGAGCAATATGGTTACAGCAGCATTTTTCCCCAATCCCTGGTGCTGACAGCGCACAAGCACAGGTGAGACCTGAACAGCCCACGTTGATATCCAACCCTCTACGGACACCTTGGAAATTGAATCGCCATTGGCTATTACATTTTTTAGTTCACTCGCCAGACTGATATACAGTGGGTACGGAAAGTATTCAGACCCCCTTAAATTTTTCACTCTTTGTTATATTGCAGCCATTTGCTAAAATCATTTAAGTTAATTTTTTTCCCTCATTAATGTACACACAGCACCCCATATTGACAGAAAAACACAGAATTGTTGACATTTTTGCAGATTTATTAAAAAAGAAAAACTGAAATATCACATGGTCCTAAGTATTCAGACCCTTTGCTGTGACACTCATATATTTAACTCAGGGGCTGTCCATTTCTTCTGATCAGCCTTGAGATGGTTCTACACCTTCATGCATGTCACTTCTGCAGGCTGCGTCATACTCTGTGAGATAAAGTGTCAATCTTTTCATAGCTTTTGCCGGCTCTAAGATACTTACATGTTATTTCTCCTGCTCTTTGTCTAGCAAAACTTCGCTCATCACTAAATGAAAACTTAAAGTGAAGAACTGATTATTTCAGGAGCCTTATCACACGTCCATTGTTTTTGAATGTTGGTGCTACTTCTGCTATATTTTCACACTTAAAACAATAATTTGGTATTCCTCTTGTACCATTGTCCTCTTTTATGCTAAGAAATAAGTCACCTGGCAGTTCTCTCCCAAGTGGTTCCACTGCTGCCAGCATTAAGTCGGAGTATGATTCAGTGGGCTATATAACCCTTTCAATTGTCAGGAAATTACTTGTCTTTAAAAGTTTTGGTTCAATATACTTACCTGTTGATCAAAAATAGCCTTAAACCTATACACTTTTTTTTCAGTAACTTTCAGGAGGGTGTACTCATTTTTGCAACACAACATTTTATCACTTTGATAAGAAAATCTTATTTTGCTGAATAATTTTGGCATTCTTCTTTGGTAATTGATCAAGCAGAGTGGGGCAAAAAAGTATTTAGTCAGCCACCAATTGTGCAAGTTCTCCCACTTAAAAAGATGAGAGAGGCCTGTAATTTTCATCATAGGTATACCTCAACTATGAGAGACAAAAAAAATCCAGAAAATCCCATTGTAGGATTTTTAAAGAATTAATTGGTAAATTCCTCGGTAAAATAAGTAAATAAGTATTTACAAACAAGCAAGATTTCTGGCTCTCACAGACCTGTA
>NW_015505634.1:98235-129376 GCF_001515645.1 Sinocyclocheilus grahami
TGAAACGTGGCTGGGTCTTTGAGCATGACAATGATCCCAAACACACTGCCCGGGCAACGAAGGAGTGGCTTCGTAAGAAGCATTTCAAGGCTCTGGAGTGGCCTAGCCAGTCTCCAGCTCTCAACCCCATAGAAAATCTTTGGAGGGCGTTGAAAATCCGTGTTGCCCAGTGACAGCCCCACAACATTACTGCTCTAGAGGAGATCTGCATGGAGGAATGGTCCAAATTACCAGCAACAGTGTGTGAAAACCTTGTGAAGACTTACAGAAAACGTTTGACCTCTGTCATTGCCAACAAAGGGTATATAACAAAGTATTGAGATGAAATTTTGTTATTGACCAAATACTTATTTTCCACCATAATTTGCAAATAAATTCTTTAAAAATCCTACAATGTGATTTTCTGGATTTTTGTTTCTCATTTTGTCTCTCATAGTTGAGGTATACCTGTGATGAAAATTACAGGCCTCTCTCATCTTTTTAAGTGGGAGAACTTGCACAATTGGTGGCTGACTAAATACTTTTTTTCCCCACTGTATATATTGTGACGAGCGTCCCGAGGCTTCATCAGTGTCGCCCTGGAAACAAGCGAGGAGCACCTGGCCATCATCATCACAGGCTGATCGGTCATAGCTGCACCTCATCAGGCGGTGGCTACATAAGCCACGCAAGCCCTGCCATCTAGGAGATTCCTCCATGAGACTGAGCACTAACTCGCCCTCTCATTTTCCCCACAGAAAGCAGTGTGTGACCGACCAGCCCCACAGGAGCACTGCACGGACCCTCTGCACTGGGCAGACGGAAGAGAGCACTCACGGCACCGGAGCACCTACTTGGACCTTTCTCACTAGCACCCCTCACCCCAATAAATCCACCCTCCGGGGTATTGATTGAGATTTCTTGTCGTGTGATTCTTCACCCCGTTACTGTGTGTGTGTGTGTATATATATATAAAATAAATGTTTGTAAAATGGCACAGTTTTTTACATATCCAGATTTAGATTTTCAAAGCTTTATTATAAAGTTATATATATTTTTTTTCCCAAAATGCAATAAATCCATGACTTTTTTTTCTTCAAAATGCAATAAATCCATTGAATCAATATAAAAGTAATTTTTTATATTGAAACTGTTGAAAATACACAACATAATAAGTTGATCCACATATGACAGCCTCTGAACTTGGTCAATACTAATCTTATATACAGGCACTGGACTAAAAATACATTCAATCAGTCATCGCTCCCAAAATGAATTCAACGGGTCATCTTGTTAATGCTATAAATGAATTACAACAATATAAGAAAATTTCATCATGAACATACATGAACAACAATATCACATTAAACCACAGAAATTCCAAAATGACATTTCCCTTACATTCAACTTTCAAAAGTGCATTCATCTTTGCCATGTTACATTCATTTAGTTGACTAGTGCTATACACTGTATTAACAAAAACATTAATGGTATAAATAAAAACACTGACAAGCTACGCAGTATCGCGTTCATAATCGAATGCAACTGATCTGTGATTATGAACGCGATATAGCAGTGATTTATGGCTCTGTGTATTAAATGCTGCTCCATCTGAAAGCACGTGATGGAGATTTACTATTCACAGAACCGGCTTTACTGACGAGATGCGTATGGCAATCACATGCGATTTATCGTACAGCCCTAAGTTTGTTTGTTGATCACAAAGTACAAAATAGATGAGGAAAACTATGAAGCCGAGTGTATTCAAAGCGCCGCCATTACTGTCTACAGCGCGTGGAATGGTGCGCCGTGGTTTGGAAAAAAAGGGAGAAAACATGACAGAATAACTCGGCGGATATCGCATTTTGCGTAAAATTAAAAATGGACTTTTCAATACAGACCAGATGCAACACTGATTTAGATTTTTTTTTAAATGCTGTTTATCGCATTTTGGAACCAAGCTCTTCATATGATGATCAAGTATTATTTAATGATATAACTTTAGAAATTAGAATTAAAACTTGATAACCATGTTTGAATGCATATTAGTCATTTTATCTGAACATTTTAACTGGACTGGTGATGGTGCTTTTTTGGTCATTCAGTGTTTCTGGAAAAGAAAATTGGGAAAAAACTAACAAAAATACTGATAATAATGATACGAATTCTACTAAGAACAATATAAAACACACTAAGGATTAATGAGCTGCTTGATTCATGAATATTAATCAGATTGTGTGCGTTCGCTCTAACTGATTTGCTGAAATCAAATTAGGGACGATAATAGGTGAGCACCAGCCAATGAGATTGCCGTTTGCGCATTAGTTCCGCCCACTACTGGAGAAAGCGGCAGTTCTTAAAAGCTGAAGAATTCCAAAGGAACGCTGTTATTTTGACAGGAAAATACAACAAAGAATATCGTTTTCACGTAGCGCATCAATTCTCTCTCTCTCTCTCTCTCTCTCTCTGCGTGTGTGTGAGATAAAGCGACGGTGATTCACACAAAAATTATGTCAAAATGCCCGTCTTGGTAAGTATCCTATAGCAGACATAGCCGGCTGAAAGTACTGTATCAGTGCACTGGATCAGTGCATTCTCTTAAAGTGACAGCACTTTCTTAATATTAATCGAACAGCAACAACAAAGAAATCACTCACTGCTCTTAATTGAATAGATTTTGTAACTTTAATGAAGATATTTAATTTATACAGTCAAATATGCAATGCTGTTTTACATTTGATTACTTTATTCAATTTCTGTAAATAAAAACTAATGCTAGACCTACCTAAAAAAAAAAAACTGAAAATCACTGTTTATTTTATTTGTATCTTTACTCTATTGTATTTATTTGTGCTGTTGCTTGTAGTTAGATAGATTACTCTTATTTTCTTTATTTTAATTTGACAGTATAGTTTTTCCCTAAACATAGCACATACTGAACCATACCGAAACCGTGACTCTAAAACCATGATACAAACCGAACCGTGAAAAAATTGAACCGTTCCACCCCTAATATATATATATATATATATTCCTTGATGAATAGAAAAATAGAAACTTCAGAAGAACATCATTTATTTGAAACAGAAATCTTTTGTAACATTATAAATGTATTTACTGTCACTTTTAATCAATGTAATGCACTCTTACTGAATATAATTGATTTCTTTAAATTTTTTGTAATCTTACCTCAAAAATTTGAATTGTAGTGCATCACGGTTTCCACAAAAATATTAGCAGCAAAAACATTGCTGATAATAATAAGAAATTTTTCGTGCAATATTTCAATGTTATAGTTTTACTGTATTTTTGATCAAATAAATGCAGCCTTGTTAAACATAAGAAACTTCTTTCAAAACAGTTAAAAAACGTATTTATTAAACTGTCCATCCAGCCATCTATATAAACTGAAATTAATCAATACATTTCTATTTTAAAGGTCCCATATTGTCAAAACTGAAATTTCCTGGCTTTTTTCACGATAACAGGTCTAGGTGCTATGTAACTACCATATAAGTTTCAAAACAGTCAATCCACAGTCAAATGCACACAGCCTGCATAAAGTAGCTGTGATTTTTCACGAACCGTTGTGACTTCCGTAAAAAGGTGACGTCAGAACTACTCAGTCAACACCTTCAGTCACCACCCCGATCACTGCCCACAGTCCCACTCTCCTTTTGCCAAACCCCCAGACAGCATCGCATCCATGCCATTGCTGAGCAACAACAACACTGAAACATGTCGAGAAAACGCTGTTCAGTCTGGATGTCAGGAAACTACATCATTTCACAGTAGGGCTGTGACGGTCGCCGTGACAACCGCTGTCTATTGCTACTGGCAGTAGCGCACGTGATGTCACACACTGTATAACAAGCATAATACAAAATTTTGTATACAAGTGTAATAATAGTAACAGTTGCAAATTGTTTTATTTAGACTATAAGTCTATGCTAATTCACAAATTACCTCAAACGCCATACACAGCGTTTGATCCTTTAAATTGGCAGGTTTGAGTGCAGGAAAATACAGTACAGAATACAGAAACCAAATACTACATCGCCAATCTGAAATAATTTCCATTCATGTCACCCATCCGCATTTGTACAAGTGTCTTCAAGTTCACGTGATCGCAAACACTCGGCTGGTCAGGTTTGTATTTACTGCATTCGGTGTTTGAAAAAAACAAAACATGAATTACCATTCTGAAACATCCTGCTGTAAACGCGTTTGAGGAGGTGGTTGGTTGTCTCCTGTCCTCGCCGATTCGGGGTCTGAGTTCGGCTCAAACATGTAAGGCCGGATAACATTTCCCTCAGCAGTGACCATCATTAACGTTTCTATTGACCTTACTTGTGAGTATCACCAATCCACAGCAGGCTACAGCATATATGACCCTAGTTACCTGTGGTTGGCCTGGCCATGCGTCACTCAGAAAACAACAGGCCAATCAGAAGAGAGGCTCATGAATATTAATTAGACAGGCCAAAATCGACCTGTTCTTTGCAGAGCTCCTGAGAGAGGAGCTGTAAACATATATTGAGATGGTTTTTGGTACTTATATTGCAAATATATATTCTTAAGGATATCAAGACTTAAAATAACACTCTAGAAAGGTGTAAAATATGTGACCTTTAAGGATAAACAAATGCTGTACATTTTTGTTGTCTCATTTTCTTTTCCGTCCTTCTCTGTCCTGGCTGATGGACAAATGCCAGCCAGTCAATGATGGACACATTTTTCCTTTTACCACCCAATAACCCCTGTTGTGAATTCACATTCTGTTCTCTCCATCCAGTGGCGTCCCTGCACTCTGATTGGCTAGCTCCCCTCTGTTTCCTCTGTCATGATGCTTTGGTGTGTCAGCACAGGTCATTGTCTGAGTCCAAGTACAGCCGTGGAATTAAAGTTCATGCCTGACTGACAGATGGTAATAAATGGTGGCAGTCTAAAACAACATGAAGTGAGAGGCGCCCTTGACCCCTCGCCCCCCCTAAGGTCAAGCATGTCTGGTAACCTCCAGGCTGTTACTCCCACTCCCAAACCACATCTGGAGGAAGAATCTCTCTCTTTCTCTTTTGGTTTGTGTGCGTGTGTGTGTGGTTGTGTGTGTGTGTGTGTGTGTGTGTGTGTGTGCATGTGTGTGTGCTGGGGAAAGTAACAACTCATCTTCTCACTGTTGTCAGCCCAGAATTAAATGGTTGCATCTGTTGTCACTCCCATGGCTATACTATAAAAAAGACCTCCTCTATTCGGTTAGATCAAAGTCTGAATTTTGAGAAATTCTGAGAACAAAAGCACAGCTATCAAATAACAGGTGAAATGTGCCATAACACAGTGACAGGTAACAAAATGCTGCCATGGCAACCAAACCAGTAGACACACAAGGGAAAGGCATTGTCTTTGCTGATGGAAAGAAAAGGGTGTATGCAGACATGAATATACACATGCATCGTCATAGGCACACACACTTTCTTGTGGGGGAAATTATTAGTAAAACCCACCCTTCAGCTCTTGTCTTCATGTGGCTCTTAAAAGGAACATTCTGACCTTAAAAGGCGCAATTGACCCAAAAATGAAAAATAAATAAATAAATAATAATAATAATAATAATAATAATAAAAACATTAATTAAATCAACCTCTTGTCATTATGAATCTGTATGTTGATATTTTTCCATGCAACACTTAAGAAAAAACTAAATAACCAAAAAAAGCACATCAACTTCAACATCGATGATAATAAGAAATGTTTCTTGAGCAACAAACCAGCATATTAGAATGATTTCTGAAAGATCATGTAACACAGAAGACTGGAGTAATGACTGCTGAAAATTCAGCTTTGCTATAACAGGAATAAATTACATTTTAAAGGGGTCATCGGATGCTACATGCACTTTTACAAGTTGTTTGAACTGAAATGTGTGTTGGCAGTGTGTGTACACAACCACCCTATAATGTTTTTTTTTAATCTACTAAAATCTTTACCCCTTTCTCAAATCGAGCCGATCTCAGATCTCTGTGTGACGTCACAAAAACAGGCCCTTCCCACGATAGTTTGATTGACAGTAGTGTTTCAGCACAGACTGGACTGGTGTCTTACCTTAGACCCGCCCTGGGTGAGCTGTCATCAGTCCGCCATTGTTTTACCGCTGGAGCAGATGTAGACATGAATGGCTCCTTAGCGATTGAGGTGTTCTGTTGTTGGATGTAATAATGAACATAGCACTCGTCATTTACTCCCGACATCTGAGCCGCTGAAGACGCAGTGGATTATGTTTGTTTCTCAGAGGAATGCACCCTCGATCTGCCTAAATGCGTCTATGTTTGCGTGAATCATTTGTGATCCAGCTTCACCTACAGAAGACGTGAGTATAAGGTTTTTTAATGAATCTTTGCAAATCGCCTTTCCTAATAATGTGCTAATTAGCAAGTTTCACGATGAATCCGGCTAAAGTAAACAGTCCCTCAGAGAGCGGCTCGGAAGAGAGGGGCGGGGTCACCAGAGCTCCTTAACATTTAAAGGAAAATGCTACAAAACGGCTTGGTCTGAAAAGAGCTGTTTTTGACAGGGTAAAGAAGTGTTTTTTACACTACCATTGAGACATTTTTACCAAACTATGTTACAGACTTTTCATTAAGACCCTAAAGAATCATATCAACTTGTGGAAAATGGGCATCCGATGACCCCTTTAAAACATATTAAAATAGTAAAGATTTATTTTATATTGTAATAATATTTCACAATATTACTGTTACTTTATCTGATTCTGTTGACAATATTTGCCTTCGCATGTGTCTTCTCTGTCTCTATCTCTCACACTGTTAACCAGCGTCTCAGTAACTCCCCTGACTGCACAGAAGGTGTCAGGGGGGTCCAGGTCTGGGGTTCAGTGAAGCTGCCTGGTAACGAAGCCTATTGTAACCTCTCATTATAAACAGACCTGAATGCTGTTGTGTCTTACTGAATCAACTCACAGTGGACCACACAGTCGTTCTCTTTCTTCATTTGTGGCAAAAGACCACAATAGGACAAGACAACATGGATACTTTCTGAGCAAATAAGGTCTGGGAGAGGACAGAGACTTTCTCTCACCAGAATGGTCATGTCATTCCGTTTTACTGTCACTAAACAATTAGTAACATTTATAAAAATTACACTGAAGTTCAGTTTATGGCTGCAACAACTAATCAATAGTTGTAATCAGTAATACATAATAAATTAGATGAGTCTTGGTGAGAGCTCTTTGTAAGTCATGCAAAATGTATTTCTAAAAAATATATTTAAAAATATAAATGTTTTCACATTGTTACAAAAAACATCTATTTCAAACAAATCCTGTTCTTTTGAAATTTCTATTAATCAAAGAATAATGAAAAAAATCTATCATGGCTTCCACAAAAATATTAAGCAGCACAACTGTTTTCAACATTGATATTAGTTTATTGAGCACCAAATCAGCATATCAGAATGATTTCTGAAGGATCAACTGACACTGAAGACTGGAGAAATGGCTGCTGATCATCTTTACCATCACAAAAATAAATTACTGAACATTGTAGAATATATTAATAGACAAAAATATTTTTAATTGTAATAACATTTCAGAATATGACTGTTTTTACACCATTATTTATTGAATAAATGCAGCCTTGGTAGTTGGTAACAATACTATATATATATATATATATATCGGGTTTGTCCACTTTCAAGGAATCGCAAGTTCACGTTTTACTGCAGAAGCCGACAAGTGCCCTTGTTTTTGAACAGAAGCCGATAAGTCAATTTTAGCGAATCAGCACACTGTTTTGGTGACAAGGCTACTTTCACTTCGAAAAGACGTGCTAGCTGAGAGGAGTTTCGTCAAAGCTGACTAAAAGTGATCGAGGATGGATAATTTCGACGAACTTGATGAACCTGTGATATCTTCTTCAGATGAATATATATTATATATAAACACACATATATATATTATATATTTACACAGTATGTATTAGTGCTGTGTTCAAAATATCGATACGACTATGTGTCGTCACAGAGATTTGACGAGTATCGATACAGCTGGCGTAATCCCCGAAACAGAGCTTCACACTTGCGCAATATGCAAATATCTGCTAAGCGTGCTACTTATCTTTGTCAACCTGGCAACCCTGCGTACGCGCACTCTCTCCATTGTGGATAAACGTGCTTGCTTTCTGAAAACACTGGTAAGCTTGCAGTTTAGCGATCTCCACTTCAAGTCTATTCTCAGAAAAGTGTAACCTGGCAACCAGTGTGTATATATGTGAGAGAGAGAGAGAGAGAGAGAGAGAGAGAGAGAGAGACTGTGTATGTATGAATTACCACCGTTTTGCCGCGTTTCTCTATTAACAGTAAAGTGGCTTTAATTCCTTTAGAAACAATGATGTTGCCAGCTCCTTGTTGAGAAAGATAATGTAGCTCGTGAGCGATTAAACTATTTAGTTTATAAAATTGCGGGGCAGCGCTAAAAAATTTGTTCCTGAATGTCTGAGTGCGGCCGCAACGTGATCTGTGTGAGTGACTGAGCGTGTGTGTGTGCGTTAGATACAGTGAAGACAGCGCATTAGTTTAGAACTCTTCTCATTTTCATTTTTTAAACTTAGAGAGTGTGTTAATTTGTGCAATGATAACCTACCAGCAATGTAAATATGATTTTTTAATATTAGAATAAGTACATTACAATATAAATTTATTAGAACGAGTACATTATTACTTATGGGCTTAAAAACAAGATGCAAACAATCAAAATATTGTACCTGGTGGGGAGTGGCCAATGTAAACATGAAACAGATGCCATTACCTATATTGTACTGTGGTACAGTTATGGAAGCCCTTAATAATGCAGAGGTCAACTGCCTGCTCTGCCAATAGCTAGAAATGGCACTATAGTATGCAGTGTTTAATAAACAGCTTTTTCTCAATTCTGCTGAGGTGAAATTCAGTGCAGTCCTGTATCGTGATACGTATCGTATCGTGGCCTCTGTACCGTGATACGTATCGTATCGTGACTTTGCTGGTGATACACAGCCCTAGTATGTATATATATATATATATATATAATTAAAACCGAGGTACGTACCGAACTGTCATATTTGTATACCGTTACACCCCTAATATATACTGTATATATATATATATATACACACACAAACACACACACTACCGTTCAAAAGTTTGGGATCAGAACGATATTTTATGTTTTTTAAAGGAGTTTCTTATGCTCATCAAGGCTGCATTTATTTGATCAAAAATACAGTAAAATATTTTATATTGTGAAATATTATTATGATGTAAAATAAAGTTTTTCTATTTTAATATAAATTAAAATCTAATTTATTCCTGTGATGTAAAGCTAAATTTTCAGCATCATTACTCCAGTCTTCAGTGTCACATGATCCTTCAGAAATCATTCTAATATGCTGATTTATCACTGCTGGAAACTGTTGTGCTGCTTAATATTTTTTTAAACCTGTGTGATAATTTTTTTTTCAGAATTCTTTGATGAATAAAAAGTTAAAAAGAAGAGCATTTATTCAAAATATAAATCTTTTCTAACAATATAAATCTTTGCTATAATTTCTTATCAATTTAACACATCCTTGCTGAATAAAAGTCGTAATTTCTTTTTTAAAAAAAAGATAGAATAAACATTTACTGACCCCAAACTTTTGAAACTTTTTATTTAAAATAGAAATATTTTCTAACAATATACACTACCATTCAAAAGATTGGGGTCAGTAAATTTTTATTCTATCTTTTTTTTTTAAAGAAATTACAACTTTTATTCAGCAAGGATGTGTTAAATTGATAAGAAATGATAGCAAAGATTTATAAGATTTTTGAATAAATTCTCTTCTTTTTAACTTTTTATTCATCAAAGATTTCTGAAAAAAAATGTATCACAGGTTTTAAAAAAATATTATGCAGCACAACTGTTGCCAACATTGATCATTCTTAAAATAAATCAGCATATTAGAATGATTTCTTAAGGATTATGTGACACTTTATACTGGAGTAGTGGCTGATGGAAATTCAGCATTGCATCACAGAAATAAATTATATTTTAAAGGATATTAAAATAGAAACCATTATTTTATATTGTAATAACATTTTGCAAGATTACTGTTTTTTCTGTATTTTTGATCAAATAAATGCAGACTTGATTAGCATTAGAGACTTCTTTAAAAAAATCATTACAAGTCTAACTGATCCCAAACTTTTGAACGGTAGTGTATATATAGATTCAGCAAGTTGAACGCTTGGAATTTTCTATTTTCAGTCTAAAAAGCTATGGGAAATTTGAATGGAGCAAAGTCAAGAAACATATTGGGATATTTCCATTCTGTCTGACACATTTCCATCTGTCCTCACAAAACACAATCAGCATGGGAGAGCTATAAGAGACACACACAGCTTACAAACAGAACATTTTTGTCTTACATCAGTGCAGAATACCACCCCTGCCTGTTTCTAAAAGTGACAAGTGAGAAGATTTGCCTCTTTTCCCAAAACTGCTCTCCAACAGCAATAGAAAAATGTTTCGATACTCTGCATGAGTTTCTGCATTAGGTTACAGAAACCCCTATGTTACACTCCAGAAAGAAACACATCAAACTGGCTGACAGTGCAACCATTTAGCAAGACCGGATAACCTTTGGTTCTGAGGCAGTTTTATAACAAGGCAGCCATCTACACTCCTGACATTTTTAAATGCCTTTGAAGCGAACGATGTATCAGAGATGAAGAGCTGCAGACAGACAGAAAATAGAACATGAGGGGAGTGATAGTGTCAGAAACGAGTGAATGTGAATGCTGATTAGCAATGTGAAAGGTAATGATAAAGCACACAGGCTGGGCTGCAGATGAGTGTTACAAGACAGGACGAGTATGTGAGTGCTGTGAATATGGCTGTTTTACAAAAAGAGATAAAAAAACTGAAGACAGACAAAATATCTCTGTGTCTGCAGAGAAAAAAGATAGTTTGAATAGAGATTAAATAGACAAAAAATGAACGAATTACTGACATACAATAAGAGTGCAGAGATCTAAAATATGTGGACAGCATAATTTAGATAATTTGGTCTGAGAAAGTTCATATTGAAATCTCTTTTGACTGCAGACTTGCAAATCTGAGCATACTGTAGTTTGACACATTTCAAGATACCTTCTGAAACTCTACATATGAAATTAAAGGAGTACTGTATGTTTCTTGAAACATCCAATTCAAAGTCAATTTCATTTAATCTCATTGATATCTAGGAGAAACAACTGAGATATTTAATTTGTGTTTTTTATCTTTCCAATAGGAAAGCAGCCAGAAGCTGGTGCAAAATACAGCACAAAATGCAACACTTGTAAAGAACCAACATATACAAGCAACACTCTCTCATACAAATTCGTAACTATTTTTTGCCGGTGGCTAATCTGAATGAATTGGTACAATTTCACTCATACGTTTTCCTTATGCTCCAATGATGGTTATGTTTAGGGGTGAACCTTCATGCTTGCTTTTTTCTAAAAATCGTACATACAAAATCGCCACCTCGTAAAATAGTTACATTTTCCTATGAGATCACATGTATGCAGATAAAGATGATCATTAAAATACTCAAATTAATTTGGTCAGGTCTTGGGTAACTAACCCATGTAAGTGATTTGTTATTAAACGTATTAAACCGCAAAAAGACCAATCATGGCATCTGTGGTGGTCATCTTTCTCACAACTGGTCCCAACATCCAACAAACAATGTGAAATGTTGTAAAAATGAAAAGTATGACACGAAGTCTTTGTAAGTCATCTATGTCTTTGCATAGATGATGATTTTCTCAAAATGAATGTTTCTCAGCCCCTTACACCACAACTAACCCAATGAGTGACTCATGTGAGGAGCTGTGACCCAGACCTCACTCAAAATGAATGTCTGCACTCTTTCTCGCCTCATGGGAGCACTTCCACACTCCTTCAGGGACTGACATGTTAGACACCTCCCCGGGGAGCAGAGAGGATGAAAATATAGGACTGAAAAAAGAAGCCAAGGAAGACAAGCAAGAGAGTAATGAAATAGAGAATTGGGAATTGATGGAAAACAGCACAAAATACAAGAAGAAAGAGAGAGAGAGAGAGAGAGAGATATCCAAAAGGATGGACAGATAGACAAGCAGGGTGATTTAAATTGGCAGTACCATGGTAGATTGAGGGTAGAACTCATCTGCCATGTTACTTTAATATAGGGGCTGTCAATTAGTGCTGTGCTCGATACATCGATACGATGATGTATCGTCACAGAGATTTGACGAATATCGATACAGCTGGCCC
This sequence comes from Sinocyclocheilus grahami, assembly GCF_001515645.1. NCBI lineage: Eukaryota > Metazoa > Chordata > Actinopteri > Cypriniformes > Cyprinidae > Sinocyclocheilus > Sinocyclocheilus grahami. Next base: position 110,549 of record NW_015505634.1, read on the forward strand.
AATATCAATATTGTGGCATGTGTGCAGCAGTGGACCGCGCTTAGTTTGAATACAAGAACAACATTTAAAACGGAGTAAAAAAGTGCAAGGTTTCCAAAAAATAATGAATAGAGCATAATATATAGGCTACAACAAGGTTTAATCTGGCTGCAGAGGAACACAACCGGGGTTACCTGATATAAAGAGATGTAATCCCCGAAACAGAGCTTCACACTTGCGCAATACGGAAATATCTGCTAAGCGTGCTACTTATCTTTGTCAACCTGGCAACCCTGTGTACCCGCGCTCTCTCCATTGTGGATAAACGTGCTTGCTTTCTGAAAACACTGGATAGCTTGCAGTTTAGCGATCTCCACTTCAATATTCTATTCTCAGAAAAGTGTAATTCATCAAATGTTCATTTATGAGAGAGAGAGAGAGAGAGAGAGAGAGAGAGAGGGCGTTTCTCGATTAAGCAATATTCTATTCTCAGAAAAGTGTAATTCATCAAGTGTTCATTTAAGAGAGAGAGAGAGAGAGGGGCTGTGTGTGTATGAATTACCACCGTTTTGCCGCGTTTCTCTATTAAGAGTGAAGCTGTGGCTTTAATTCCTTTAGAAACAATGATGTTACCAGCTCCTTGTTGAGAAAGTTAATGTAACTCTTGAGCGATTAAGCTATTTAGTTTATAAAATTGCGGGGCAGCGCAAAAAAGTTTGTTCTTGAATGTCTGAGTGCGGCCGCAACGTGATCTGTGTGAGTGACTGAGCATATGTTAATAAACAGCTGTTTTACTAAACTCTTCTGAGGTGAAATTCAATGGAGTCCCGTATCGTGATATGTATCGTATCGTATCGTGGCATCTGTATCGTGATACGCATCGTATCGTGACTTTGCTGGTGATACACAGCCCTACTGTCAATATGTATATATATACATAGATATATTAGATATGTTATAAACAGAGCTGGGTAAATTGCTTACAAATTGTTGTCCGTTAATGATTCCAAATTACAAGACAAAACATTTTAGTTACTAATGTAATCCATTACATGACACATTTTAGGTAATATAATCAGACTACTTTTTGATTACTTTTGACCAAATTCGGTTATCACACTGATTTGAATAGTGTGATCTTGTACCATCTTGATATAAAAATACAAAGAGTTAGAAAATAGATTTCTTTCATTGTAATTAACAACATGATATGTATTAAACATTACATTACGTCAAGGTTTCCCAAACTGGGGTTTGTAGAGGAACTACAGGGGGTTTGTGAGTTTAATGAAAAGCTAATAATTAATTAAATCATGAAAATGTCCAATTTAAATAAATCATTTTAAAATAACATCAATCAAAATAAACCACTTACTAAAAAAATTAAAGGCTTTATTTATTTACCAGCATGTCATGTGACCATTAACTAATGTAAGAGAACTGTGACATAATGTGATACTTAATTATTAAAATATTTATAATAATCTCACGGTTACTTCAAATATTAGGTGAAAGAGGTTCAGGGGACAAAAAAAAGGTTAGGAACGCGTGCATTGCATGTAAATAAGACAAACGCATTCTAAAGACATAGTAATACATGGTTAAATAACCCACTGAGTGATAATTCAAATAAAAATGTATGTGTTCATCAGTAGTTGATGCAATGTTTAAACACTTCTTAAAATTGAAATGACTTCTGTAAATCCAGTGGTCAAATGCTGTGTAGCCTCTCAGTTTTCTGTGTAATTATAGTCACCTGATTAATGACTGGTCTTTGTGTGAATGTCCACAAAACTGGAAGACTTTCTGAATGTATGAAAGTGGTAGGCTATTTTAGAAGATGAAAGCGAAATTAGGGAGAATCAAAAAATTATGAATAATTTATTGCTTTTGTGTGAATAATATGTAACCATGTATTCAATAAAAAAGTAACTGTAGTCTGATTACGAGTATTTTAAAATGTCATTTAATCTAATTACAAGTACTGAGTTTTTGGAATCTGATTACGTAAATCCAGATTACATGTAATCAGTTACTACCCAGCACTGATTATAAATATATTAACGAGTATTAATACTTAATACTTAATTAACAACAATGTTGTTGGACAAAATGAGGATTCCTCTGAAGAAATTAAATTCAGATTCAGGCCACTTCAGGGTAAATACATAAACCAACATAAGATCCATATTGAATCTTGCCATATGAATGAAAATTTTTAAGTTAAATAACTGTGACAAGCACATTTAGTCAAATTACTGAAAATGAAAATGAAACTAAACTAAAATAAAAATTTAAAATATTAAATAAAAGCTCATTCAAAATATTAATAAATACTTTAATAGCATATAAATAATTAGGCAAAGAATGGTACATGGTACCATGTCCAAAAATTCATAGTATTGCTATAGTAATAATACATGTCCAAAAAAACACATGCTAAACAGAGTATGACCGTAGTTTGATACATAACATGGTTCTGAATAATAACCACGTGCCATGGTACTTAAAATAATACCGTGGTACAAGTCTAAAATACCATGACACCAGGCTACTTTTGTAGTATTTTTGTTAGTGACAAAAAGAGGAAGACAGAGAAAAGAAAGTAAGAGTGGGGGCGTAGGAGTGCAGGGTCTCTATATTTAGCCCTGCTGCTGTCACCTCCACTCTCCTCTCGCTGTGACAGTTTAGATCCAGCGCCGCAGCACAGGATGCTGGGATGCACCACCACCTTGACACAAACAGCACTGAGACAGCGTCTGCAGCACCCTGGCATCACACACAAACGTGTTTGGTCTAAATAAGACAACAAAATGTAGTGCAGTCAGAATATTCAGAAGAAAAATTATTATCTGCAAGACTAAGATGCCATAATTCAGTTAATATAGCACATGACCATATCACTTTTCGCAGAAACAAACACATCAAAGAAGAGAGAACAAAGAACAGGCCTTCCTTTCCGAGCCCACGCCTGTCTACGTCCCATGCAGCCATTTCTAAGTGATTCTTATGAAGCTGAAACTCAATGTAGGGTCAAGAGGTTAAGTTTATTACTCTGCCAAGAGCTCCATTAGAGAAAGACTCATGGGAACAGCTCAGAATAATGCATTTTTGATGATTCCCATCGCTTTTGGTTTTTAATACCATTCTGATACGTCGCTGCGGTTTCACTTAGAAAGTGAGAGCTTGCCTGAGCCTGTGTGTTTCAGCTCAAATTGGAAAACCTCAGTGTTACTTGAAGACGAACAAATTTCTTTGGTTGATCAGGAGAAAACTGATTCAAGACGTCGATGAGAAATACTGAGGGTCGGGCCAAAAGTAAAAATGGATGAACACAGCACACAATCCTTTCCAAATACTTTCCCATCAACGCCACAGGTGAGCTGGATGCTGAAGTAATAATCATAACTGAATGGCACTACAGTCTCTATGCAGCTGTAAGTTAGTGCCTCTCTACTCAGTGTCTCACCTTCTGTCTGAGCAGATCTCCTAGGCATATCTTGGCAGGTTGAAGGAGGTTCATCTTTCAGAGAGACACTGATTGCTCCGGGGCTCTCTCTCTCTCTCTCACACACAAACACACACACACACACATTATCTCTGTATTTGTGTGCGTTGTCAGAGGGAAGCACTTAGTGAAGTCTCTAGTGTCGCAATTGACCCAGTTAGAACCCAGGTAAAGACAACATGAAGGATAAACCTAATCATGTCATGAATGGAAAGTATCGAGTGTAGAATCAATGTTATAGTATAAGGTTCAGTTAAAGTTCACCTTATAAAATAATAACTTAAATGTAATCCCAGAATTAATATACTGTACATTATAATGTTGTGATGCCTGAATTAACCTATAGCATTTAAAATGGCTGATTTAATTTTTAGTTTTTTTAAGGTAGATTTATCCATTATCTAAAATCAGCCATAACATGAAAAATGCATAGCAATTTTCTTTTTTCTTGTTGCCTATGTGCTACAATTAAAGAAAGCTCATTCCTTTTCACTAAATGTCTTCATTCACCTTTTTTCTTTATCTTCATTTACATAAATACTAAATGAGAATTGTTAAAAGGGAATTGAGAAAATGTTTTTATAGCATTTAAAGAAAAGCCACTACACACAATACAATGGATATTCTGAACTAACAAGAGAAAGCCAGTGAATTCAAAAATGTGATGAGATGTTAATTGCAACACATTCTAGCAATACAAAATGATCGTGGAAGCTGTAATGGACAATGTTTTCAGTAGCTGTAAGTGAGATAATGTTCTCACTTCAGCAGTGTAATGGTCTAACTGGGTGTTTGGATATATTTCTATAGCAGTTTTTTTTCTGCTTTTTCAGGCACGGCCAATTACGCATCCAGGTGTTACTCAGAAATAATGAAATGAACAGCCAGAATGGAGTTAAATGCTTTTAGATGAGGCTGCAGATTAGCATTACAAGCTTTTATTGCACACACAGCATTCCTCCTTGAATCATCCCTGGGTTCTCTTAACCAGTGATATAATACACATAAACATGCCCATAAATCCACTGTCATGTCCAAAAATGAGGAGTTATGTGAGGGCTCATATGCAAAGAAATGAACTTAGGCTGTCATGTGACACGTCGTAAGTCCTCTGGGCTACCTTTTAGCATGTAAATCCCAGGCTTGCAGAGATACATGGGAAAGAGGGGATTTAAAAAGAAATGTGTGCATGTGAGAGAGAAGGGCAAAAGTAATATATCATAGTTACTCCCATAAAAAGGGAAAAGACAAGAGAAGAGCCATTGAAAATAGTCTGAACTTGTATTAAGTCATGTCTGCAGAAGACCTCGAACTTCACAGATGATTGGGCTTCCAGTGATGTTCTTGTGGTTTGGACTGTCTGTAATGCGTAAGGGCACAAGAAGACAAGAGTATCTGCTCTCTTAACTCACCATGCATTTATGCAAACAGAAATTGTGCATTTATGTTTGTGTTCAGCTTGCGTGTATGAGAGACGTACTAGTGAATGATACCTGAATCCCCCAGGGAGGATCACTTGAAAGGTATTAATTTCTTTCTTTACGCTGTTTTTCTTAAACTGGACCTCAAACTAAATTGAATCATTACACTCCATGCATGAAATTAAAACCACTACTATATCAAACACGTTAACATTTAAACAACATATTACAGCACAGTGTTTTAAAATTCAGAACAAAAGAATTGATTCCCTTCCAATTCATGATTTAAATTGAATTGGCCACAATCTATAGGACGTAGAATTAGAATCTGAATTGAATGATGGAATGAAGGAATTGACTGCATTCAAAATCAATCTATCTATCTATCTATCTATCTATCTATCTATCTATCTATCTATCTATCTATCTATCTATCGATCTATCTATCTAATCCCCACTGGCAAGATGGGCTTTTAATAAATCTTGACAGTGTATGCAGCACAAACACTATTTTTATTTTAAATATGTGCTAGACGACTACATAAAACAGAGAAAATGGGATGTGCCTTTCCCTTTTTCCAAAAATGTCAACATTCATAATGCCTCTCTGACGATCCGGCTGACATTTGATGACAAATATACAGGGATATCTGGGTGCAGGCAACAAAGAGAAAGACATTGTTCATTTACATATAGTACAGACATTGTAAGAATACAAAGCTTGAAAATCAGTGAACTTATCTTTTAAGACCTAAAATACTTTTTTCATAACTTTTGAACATTGTCTTTAAAAAAAATTATTTTCAAGGTTAAAATAACAGTTATAAAAATTCCTCAAATTTCAATTCATTTTATTTCTACTTCCTTACATTCAAACTGCAATTGTGCATCCCATTTAGAAATTTCCAAGGCATTTTCGGTGCAATTCTGAACAGTGTATTACCCTGTTACAACAGTGAACAGATGATGACCTCATGGCTCAAACAGTCACATTTAAGTAACTGAGAGGGATATAAAGCAGGATGTCCTGTGTGTCTCAAAGAGTAAAGGCACAGAGGCAAGCAATTACAACACAAGCCTGGATTTTGGTTAGCCATCATAATGATTTTCTAATGGCACATCCAAGTACACTCTTAAAAATAAAGGTGCTTCACGATGCCATAGAAGAACCTTTTTGTCTAAATGGTTCCATAAAGAACCTTTAACATCTGAAGAACCTTTCTGTTTCACAAAAGGTTCTTTGGGGCGAAAGAAGGTTCTTCAGATTATAAAAAGGTAAGAAAGAGATGGTTCTTTAAAGAACCTTTGACTGAATGGTTCTTTGTGGAACCAAAAATGGTTCTTCTATGGCATCGCTTGAAGAACCTTTTGAAGCACCTTTATTTTTAAGAGTGTACAACACCAAAACAAGATCCCACTAAGCTTGAAGCTGTTTGTTGGAGAGAACAGAATGTTTAGTGAGTTAAAGCCCTAAACAAATGCAGCCGTCTTCACAAGACGTTCACTCTCAGGGGAGGAACATGATTCAAGTGTTTAATCAAGGCTGTTGGACAGAGGAGCAGAAGTATCCAGAACTAAAAACTTTAATCCAACCAAAGGGCTTTCACCATAAAGTAGACTAGATCTTTTATTTCATCCTTACAGTGTTTTGATAATCTCCAGAAACTCACTGATCATATTTTATCATATTGTAAACTGGAATATCCCATCCAGCGCATGCATGTAGTATGTCTCCAGTGTATATCTTGGCAGCAAAGAGTGGTCAGTGTCAGTGTTGACTGACAGAAGTACTGGACATAAAGGTCCTGGGAAGCAAACCAGACCAATATCGTATACAGTATCAGTATTCCATTTTGGAGGAAATACTGTAAACATATAGTTTAAGCTTAAAACCAAATTAGAAACGATTCCTGAGAATAAAATTACAATAAAACTGCACTGTTATAAGCAATCATGGATGCGTAGTCCTGGAAAATGGGCTACTACCAAGAACATAGAATCCCAAGGGAAATACTGTTTCAGAACTAAAAACTAATTGCATTGCTTAGCCAACCAAGAGCTGTGCATGAACCCCAACCGACCCAACATGAAATCCAATTCCCCCAGCAAGGGTTAAACTCACAGTCACAGAGTGTCGCGCAAATTCTGAATTTAGGTATTTGCTGGTAGACATGCTCAATCCCAAAGAGTGTTTGAAAAACCAATTAAAGAAACACAATAACAGGCAACAGAAAGGAAAATTAGTTCAGGCAGCAGACTGTGAAAACTCCTTGAATTACAAAGGTGAAACATATAAAACAAAGACTACATTTTCAGTGCATTGCTCTGAAAATAAAGGAAACAATGTGTCTATAATTATAGGCTAATAATATCTATCTTTATTAAACATTAAGATACAACCCACTTCATAATGGAAAACGTGTCCTTTTCTGATACTGAAGTGCAAAATATATATTTTTATTAAGTACTGATGGAGAAACACAGTTTGCATAAAAATTAATTACAAAAGGAGCTTGTTTCACCTCCAGCATTGAGCAAATGCCCCTGCATTTACGTCTTTACTAGCATATAAAGAAGGCAAAAATCATGTAAAATTACTATGATATGAAAAAAAGTGGATATTTTGCTATCCCATGAGGCCATGTGAGCTGAGGAGGAGTCAGAAAACTTCAGAAAACAGTCTGAAAACTCTGAGGCAGGCAACTCTGGCTGTTAAGCTGTTCGTCATGGTTAATTTGCACTTGTTAAATTGTACAACAGCTAAATAAATCCTTTTAGCAGTTTTTGGTACTGTATATCATTGGTCAAAAAAACTCAAGTGTGCGCCTGGTTTCCTTTCACTTAAACTTTTACTGAATGAAATGTTGATTTTATTATTGTTCACAAAACTAAAAATCATAAGTCTTCTGCAGCAAATATGATAAGTTCAGGGATTCTCATTAGCAACACAATCTGCAGTATTATAAACATGATTAGATCAACTTGGCTCCAAATTAAACTTTCGTCGACAACCTCATGGATCAAGAAAATTTCACAGTGCATGATGACAAACAGATGCATTTGTTGTTATCCAGCACAGTGAAAGAGTCAAGGACTCGATCCACGAGTGATTTCTCTGGTGAGAACCAGTAAAAAAAAGAAAAAAGAAAAAAAAAATCATGCCATTATAGAATAAATTCAGAAATTATGAAATCCGCCCTGAGGAGACAGGAGTAGAGCGAGAATGGCATGTTAGCGCAGAACACATAAGGATTATGTGAGATTTGTTGTGACTTTTCTGTAAAAATGGCATAGCGTGCAGCATGATGATTTGTAGATTTGTTTATTTTAATGCGTTATGCACTTTCAGTCAAGCCCCTCTATGCATTTTCATATGAACACACGCAGAACCTGGAGTCTTAGGAATTTTGCATGCATGCTTGTGTGTCCGAGTATTTGTGCAAAACAGCACAACCTGATGTTAGACCAAGTTTCCACAAAATAGCCATTGCCTAACCACAGAAATGCCAGTCAGGGCTATCCATTAAATAAATGGATGAATTGCAACACACATCCAAACCACAATATACAAACCTTTAATTAAGAATGCTCACTGACAGATTTGTGAATTACATTTTATTTATTTTACAGTTTTAGTGCTTTTGTGTGTGTGTGTGTGTGTGTGTGTGTGTGTGTGTGTGTGTGTGTGTGTGTGTGTGTGTGTGTGTGTGATAAAGAAAAATTGCAAATGAGAGTAATTTAGAGTGGTAAGTCAATGTTGCAATATTCTGACCTAATCTAACAATCTACATACATGCAGTCTGTCTTTATTGGTGTTTTGACTGGAAGGTTTTTTTTTAAGCAACATTTTTTTCTAACTATGCCATTTTACAGCACTTATTCTTGCTATTCCTGATCTCCAAAGTAAAGGAATAGTTTACCCAAAAATGGACCTCAGGCCAAAAAAACTAAAACAAAAAAAAAGGCAATCCAAGATATAGATGAGTTTGTTTCTTCATCAGAACAGATTTGGAGAAATGTATTTATTACATCACTTGCTCACCAATGGATCCTCTACAGTTGAATGGGTGCCGTCAGAATGAGAGTCAAAACTGATAAAAAACATCACAATAATCCACAAGTAATCCACACCACTCCAGCCCATCAATTAATGTCTATTGAAGTGAAAAGCTACGTTTATAAGAAACAAACCATCATTAAGATGTTTTTAACTGTAAACCATCAGTTCTGTCCAAAATATGAGTCTATAATACATAATGCTTCCTCCAGTGAAAAAAGTCCATCCCTTGTTGTCCTCTCACATCAAAATCCACTGACATATTTGTTTAGAACTGTTTTGAACTAAATGTTAAATGTTGCTTGATCTGTGCATATTTCTCTCCTGATTCAGTCTGGACAAAGCTGATATTGTGGATAGAGGATAGAGGACTATTTCAGCCAGAAAAAAAGAGTTTGCAATTAAATATGTCTTAATGGTGGCTTTATTTCTTACAAACAAACAGCTTTTGACTTCACAAGATTTTGATTAATAGACTGTTTGGTGTGTAATATTGTGATGTTTTTATCAGCTGTTTGGACTCTCATTCTGACGGCACCCATTACCTGCAGAGGATTCATTATTGAGCAAGTGATGAAATGCACAATTTCTTTAAATCTGATGAAGAAACAAACTCATCTACATATTGGGTGACTGAGTTTGAGTAAATTTTCAGCAAATTTCTATTTTTTGGGTGAACTCTTTCTTTACGACAAAAAGCATGAATGTTTCATTACCTATATTAGATTACATGCTTAAACATGTAACATTACATGCAACATTTTCTGAAACATTTTTTTAAATTAAATGATAATAACTCTTTTATGATGTTAAAAATAAACTGCTCTTTAAAACAAAGAAATATATGGGCTGGAGTTTAAATCAGTCATTTTTCTGTGATAGCTGATGAATCTCTGCCAGATTTCTCTTTGAAGTTGGAATGTGTGTGCAAACACTCTCTCTCTGTCTGATGAGGCCATTGAAGAAGCAAAGATGAAGATAAAGGAGGGATTTCAACACCTGACTGTCTGCTAGCGAAGCATGTCGTTCTGTGTGAGTGTGTGTTTGTGCACTATAGGAAAAGACAGCAAGTCTGAAGTCTCGACAGCCAAAATGACTCACTGTGCCTGGATTTCAAAAAGCCTCAGCAATGACAACCAAATGTAGCACACAACAATATCATTGAATATGAACTGTAAGCGTCTGGTTGCAGTCGGCTCAAGCAGACAGATAACAGGTGTGATCCAGGATGACAATGACACAGAGACACAAAGTGGCCTTGATTTTCACACACCAAGCCAAGGCAATTACCACTCGCAGCACAGTAAAGCATCTCATTATCTCTGCTTCAGCAGTCAGTCAAAGCGCAGGGTTGCGTGTGTGTGTGAGTATATTCCTATCTATTTAATAAGATAGAAAGGAGATGGCGATACACACCGGATGAGTGTATTAAGCGTGATTTGTGTGTGATATATTCAATAAAAGTTTGATTTAGTGTGATCAATCCAAACCCAGAATATTTGCTCAGTATTCAAAACTGGCCACTCAAGTTCATATAAATTTCCATTGTCTATATGCAAATATTTTCATGTAATTTATAGCTGCATGCCTGTTAACTTAACATACTGTACGGTTCCCACTACTTTTTAATTATCTGAATGATTTCCTGTGGTTCTTTGTGACGCTTTATAATCTCGTTTATGATTATCATCAAATACCATGATTGTACAACCAGATGCTGGGTAATTTAGATCAAATCAAAATGATATTCAGAACAAGATGTCTTGGGAGTTTAGAGATGACCGTATGGAATACTGTTACTGGGATCCATGGCCTCTTCTGACATTGTCTTTGATAATAATTAAAAACATCTGGGGAAATGAATAGATCCAATCAAGGCCATTAAAGTAGAATGAAAAGATACTTAGCACTTAAAATCAGGGAGAAAAGGAACTGGAGGGAATTACATAATTCCTTTGTTAATTCATAGATGAAGGTCAAGGGAAAATTGTCTAGATTTGATTTTTCTGTATAGTTGGGATGTATTTGGGATGAATATGCATGTTTTTTCACACACACAAACACACGCAGGTCAGATCTCCTCTGGTGCATGTAATGACTGATCATGTACTCACCCCTCAGTCACGGCACAGGAGCTGCTACCTTTTACCTTTGAGATAAAGACATTAAAAATGCACAGCCTCTGCCACCACTCTCAGAACCCCAGCCTACTGTTCATTAGCATTTAAATGGGAAAGAGATAGCCGTGTTTGCCTGCAAGTCATATGCCTACAGCAAAGAGCAGAGAGACTTCAGTGGACTACGCTTTTACTGAATTTATCCCCACAAACAACTGAGAACAACTATAGGAGCTGCTGCTGCTTTTATCTCCAGCTGCTGACAAAAGATTGCTGGATTGTTAACAAATTAGCTGTTGTGTTTGGAGGAGGTTTTAGATTAGTTCAGCAACGCTGTTTCAAAAGCAGTTCACTGAACATCAAGGCTGGCTATTTAATTCACATCTGCATTTTCATGAGAACAGATATGGTTTATTACCTTCTCAGTGGGTGTGTGTACTAGACATTTTCAATCTAACCAGTTAGTTTTGAATGCTTATTCAATTGCTCATACACTTGTTAACTGATTGCTTAATTACTGTAAACATGTTTTGTTGCATTTACAAACTGTCACAAATTACTCCAAATTATTTGAAAACTCAACCTTATTTTATTGGTAATAAACAGCATTAACAAAGAAAATAGTTTCGACTTTCAAATCTCAAAAAATCACCAAAAAATTAAAAATTGCAGAAAATATATTCACCCTCAGGCCATCTAAGATGTAGATGATAAGATGTTTCTTCATCGGAAGAGATTTGGAGGAATTTAGCATTACTTGCAAGGGTTTGAAGTTAAAACTTAAAAATGTCTTTATGCTGAAATAATGTCTTACAAACATGCAGATTTTCACTTTACAATGTTAATTGATGGACTGGAATCATGTGGATTACTTGTGGAATATTGGGATGTTTTTATCAGCTGTTTTGACTCTCATTCTGACGGCACCCATTCACTGCAGAGGATCCATTGGTAAGCAAGTGATGTAATGCTACATTTTTCCAAATCGGGTTTTAATGAAAAAGGATGGCCTGAGGGTTGGTAAAAGTTTTTGAAAATATTACATTTTGGAGAGAATTATCTTTTAACAGCACTAACCATCATGAACCTGGTCTTCTTAGCAGGCTAGCATTATCGCATCTGTTTTGAGTTATGGAAAGACATACTGCTGTGCCTGAAAGATGAATCTGTCAATCTTTGGAACAAGTAGCTTAAAAGATGATATTCTGCTTGTACTTGATCTTTTCCAGATCCTGAACTAAAGAAACCAACACTGTGGTTTTAAGGGAAAGGGAAAGCAAGTTTAACTAAAGGCTTATGCATGTTTCTGATTTGTCGCCTCAGAAAAGCAGTCACGTTTTAATAATGTTTTGTCTATGGTTGGTTTTTGATTTTGTGAGTGACCTACTATCCTTTTTATAGTAAATACAGTAATAGGCTGAGCGTCACTGGATTTTCCTTTTTCCCAGGGCTGAAAGTATAAGTTTCCCTGCATGGTCACATATGGATGTAATCATAGCTGTTACAAACTGAGGTGTCCCATGAATAACAACAATGGTTTCATTTTCACATGGGCCCCCGTCTGGAAGAGCATCTCTCCTCACAACCTGCGGCCAGAAGGGTTGTGTAACCATCGTCCTGTCAGAGTTCCTGAACTAAAGAAACCAACACTGTGGTTTTAAGGGAAAGGGAAAGCAAGTTTAACTAAAGGCTTATGCATGTTTCTGATTTGTCGCCTCAGAAAAGCAGTCACGTTTTAATAATGTTTTGTCTATGGTTGGTTTTTGATTTTGTGAGTGACCTACTATCCTTTTTATAGTAAATACAGTAATAGGCTGAGCGTCACTGGATTTTCCTTTTTCCCAGGGCTGAAAGTATAAGCTTCCCTGCATGGTCACATATGGATGTAATCATAGCTGTTACAAACTGAGGTGTCCCATGAATAACAACAATGGTTTCATTTTCACATGGGCCCCCGTCTGGAAGAGCATCTCTCCTCACAACCTGCGGCCAGAAGGGTTGTGTAACCATCGTCCTGTCAGAGTTAGCTGAATAAAACCCACCTCAAACTCCTACTCGCCGCCCCAGAAAACCACCGACGGCCCCTATTTGGACGACTAGCCCGGTGAACGCTGAGGAGACATGCTCCAAATCTGAACTACGTACTGAATATACAAAATCCAAAGCTCTAGTGACCAAGAAAATGGGCTGAAGACATGAAGGATTCTACTGGAGTGGAGGTGATGGTTTCTGAACAAGAAAAATATGGTCGTGTGGGTCTTTTTAGGGGATGGAAAAGAATGATCCAAGAACTGGACGTACAAGATCTAATTCACTTGGGATTAGATGAATACAATGAGAAATGCAGGACCTACTGATGTGGGTCACCGCAGATTTGAGATACAGTATTGCAGTTTGCTGGATACAGAAGTGTAGAATACTTCTACACTTGAATGCTTTGTATGAACTGTCTATTTAGGCTACAAACTCCTGTTGACTCCCATTCAAAGGGATAGTTAACCCAAAAATTACAATTCTGTCAACTTTTTATTCACTTTCATGTCATTCCAAACTCATTTGACTTTGTTTCTCTCATGGAACACAAAAGGAGCAACATTGGCCATCCAAAGCTCTAGTGACCAAGAAAATGGGCTGAAGACATGAAGGATTCTACTAGAGTGGAGGTGATGGTTTCTGAACAAGAAAAATATGGTCGTGTGGGTCTTTTTAGGGGATGGAAAAGAATGATCCAAGAACTGGACGTACAAGATCTAATTCACTTGGGATTAGATGAATACAATGAGAAATGCAGGACCTACTGATGTGGGTCACTGCAGATTTGAGATACAGTATTGCAGTTTGCTGGATACAGAAGTGTAGAATACTTCTACACTTGAATGCTTTGTATGAACTGTCTATTTAGGCTACAAACTCCTGTTGACTCCCATTCAAAGGGATAGTTAACCCAAAAATTACAATTCTGTCAACTTTTTATTCACTTTCATGTCATTCCAAACTCATTTGACTTTGTTTCTCTCATGGAACACAAAAGGAGCAACATTGGCTAAGCCTCAGTTTAACATATTTAAGAGAGTGTATAGATACATTTTTTAAGTCATTCTCATCAAGGCTGCATTTATTTAATCAAAAATGAAACTTTATATTTTTTATATTATATTTTTACAATTTTATTTAAATATATTTTAAAGTGCAATTTATTCCTGTGATGGCGAAGCTGAATTTTCAGCAGCCATTACTTCAATCGTCAGTGTCACATGATCTTTCTGAAATCATTCTAATATGCTGATCTGGTGGAAAATTTCTTATTATCAATGAAAATGATTGTGGAAATTGTGATATTGTGTATTTTTTAGAATTTGTGATGAATATGCTGATTAATGTATCTGTGGAGTATCTAGTCAGAGATGCTGACATACTCACGTTGGCACAGTTGCCCTCTGATTTAGGCCAGCAAGAACGACTGACACATAAAACCCTGAATCACTGAGCCACGTCTGAACATATTTAAATCCTGCTGAATTAATAACAGTTAATCCTTTTTCCTGTGGTGGACATGAGGATGAGTATGACAGAAATGCCATAAAAGCTCAGAATAAAGTAGAAGGTTCCTCTGCTATTTTTGACCAATAGATCCTATTTGTGCATTTAAAATTTTAATGTAACCAAAGTATATCAAAGTTTAACCAAAGCAGGCCCATTTAGAGGTTTTCTGGGGAGAAAACCATTTTTCTTCTCTTCTGCAATTTTACCTCTTTCTATGTACTATTCTCATATTCTATAGTATTATTACCACTATTGTTTGCTCACCTGTGATAAACTACTTGTGCTTTCCTCATTTGCATGACTGTACTTTGGATAAAAACATACACTAAATGAAAAAAAAATTTCAGGGGTGACTATAGCAAATACATAATATCAAAGAAGCTAGGAAAATCTTGCATGACACAGATGTTTCGTCTGTAACATCAGCATATCAATTTAAGCACAAGGGCAACATTCAAAATCAACAGTCATACAATATTTAAAGTGACGTAAATGAGTAGGGTCACCACAGTAAGATTATATAACTCTATGATATAAGTTGATGTAAAAACAAATGTTAGGAGAGAAGAATGGCAGCAGTGGAGGATGTCCGTCTTGTTTAATGTAATAACCGGCATGACTATACGTTCACACATCTGCTCCTGGAATTTCCAACAGGACGTAAGTTTTCAAGAGACCCGCTATCTCTTACCCAGATGTCAGCACGCAGTATGAGGTATCTGGTGCATGTGTGCATGTGCACGCTCACTGTGGTTCGGATTAAACACCAAAAAACACAACATGTGGCTCTGATTTTACAGTGATGTCACAGCTGCCCTTTTATTAATCCTTGAGGAATGTTTGTGATTGGCTGCAGCATGCTCCACATCCTCTTCCACACCTCCTTAAGTAACAAAACCCAAGTGATTTCCACAGCTATGGGTCTATATAAACCTCACTGCATGGTCTGTCAAAGAAACATTGATTATAGCAGCAATTATTCACGTTTAAGAGCCAAATAACAGCAGGTCCTTTCCCATAAAGATGAAATCTGTTGAACGGCCTCGATCCTGTTTATTTTGAAAAGCAATTCAAATAACATTTGTAACAACAAATGTTAAAAGTAAAATGAAACCTTTTTAATAACAATAATACAATTGTTATATAATAGGTTATAATCATTTGTAAATTATTTTTGTACAATCAACAAAAGTAGCTATGAGAAAGTTTATTACTGACATTTCATATATGAAACAGCTTTTGCATTTTAGATGCCTGCAGCAAAATAATGAAATTATTAAAACATAATATGATAGGAAACAATATAATAAAATATGAGGCACGTTTGTCTTTTCCCAGACCGTACCCTCCAATTAAACGTGTGACCTCATGCATATTGTATGTGTGTCCTTTTCACAAGACGTATTATAATCTGATCTTCAAAAAAGCCAGTTCAGCAGGAAAAAAATTATCTGAATGGTTAACCTGGAGACCTCTTCCCAAAATGAGTCAATTAAAACCCCCATAACTGAGCAACATCTCTGCTGCACGAGCTGAAAAGTTCAAGCACTGTAACCTCATGTGACCTCTTGCTCATTACTCTCACCGGTATGTAGGGAGAAGGTTGGCAGCAATGTCACTCTGAATCATGAATATTTAGTTATAATGATCAGTTCTAATTTTAACTGCATGTTAAATGAAATACATCGACTAGCACAGAGTCACAAGGCAGTGTTTGCATAAAGCACAGGTAAGACGCTACTGGGGAATAAGAAAGCACTTGCAACTTGACATGCTAATTTTCAATCAGACAAATGAGATACTAATGAGACACAGCATTTTACATTGATGAGCGTTGGACTGATGAGGTGACATGTTATAAACATAAACACAACTACTCATTGTTCATAAATCATGCCCACTAACATAATTCATAGTCAATGTTTTATGTATACATACACACACTGAAAAATTTGGGGTCAGTAAGAATTTTTTTATACTTTTATTCAGCAGAATGGTATTAAATTGATCAAAAGTGACAGTACAATGTTACAAAATATATTTCAGATTAAAAATGCTATTTTGATCTTTCTATTCATCAAAGTACCCTGAAAAAATATTTAGCAGGATTTCCATGAGGGCAGTTGTGGCCTAATGGTTAGAGAGTCAGAACTGTAACCCAAAGGTCACGGGTTTGAGTCTCAGCAGGGATTGTAGGTGGGGGGGAGTGAATAACCAGTGCTCTCTTCCACCCTCAATACCACGACTGAGGTGCCCTCGAGCAAGGCACCGAATCCCCAACTGCTCCACATGTGCCACAGCAAAAATGGCTGCCCACTGCTCCGGGTGTGTGTTCACTACCCACTGCTGTGTGTGTGCACTCGGATGAGATAAATGCACAGCACAAATTCCGAGTGTGGGACACCATACTTGGCCACAAGTCTTCACCTTTTCACTTTCATAAAAATGTTAAGCAGCACAACTGTTTTCAACACTGACAGTAGCAAATGTTTCTTGAGCACCAAATCAGCATATTAGAATGATTTCTGAAGGATCATGTGACACTGAAGACGAAGTAATGGCTGCTGAAAATTCAGCTTTGCGGTCACAGCAATCTGTAGTAATATTTCACAATATATTCACAATATAAACTTTAAAAAAAAAAAACACCAAGGTGTATATGTATATATGTATATGTATTCCACCTGTCATAATAAAGAGAGAAAACAAATATTTTAGGAATCGGTCAAAAACTTTTTATTGTATTGCAAAAATTGTATTGCCATTTATTAGGCAAATAACAAACTGAACTGAAAAATATATATGTACTCAATGGAAGAAAATCTGTTTTAAAGTTTTAAAATGACATTGGTGTAGTATCTCCTTAAAAGTATTTCTTTGAAAGAAGACTGTGTATAACTGACTAAACACACACATGGTCTTTATTTGTGATAATGTTAGATAACCATCATGGTATGGATCTCATTAAAATAGGTGTGCGGGGCAGGCTTTGACAGACAGCGAGATGTCAATCAAAAGTTAACATCTTGAAGAACTGGATATTCTGTCCACCTCCACAGGTCAAAACATATAAGATGGAATTTGTCTTCCTCCGAAAAATGGTTCTCTTATATCTGAACACCAAAATCTCGACCAAGACTTCACTTCAAGCTCAAAGCTCAAAGCTCTTCAGTATATAAATTTAATTTACACCTTTAATTTGACATTAGCTGATGCGTGAGGTGCATTTGTCGCTTCACACATTCTCGGTGTTCATGCTTGTCTTACCTTCCTACTCACCTTCAAACACTCACCCCCCTCTCTCTCTCTTTCTTGCTTTCTCCATCTGAATTGGATAATGTAGCAACAAAACTGAAGTTTACAGCTGTTAAAGGGGTCATATGATGCAATTTCTATTTTTCCTTTTTTTAGTGTGTTTTGTAGCTATTTGTGCATGCATAAGATCTGCAGAGTTACAAAGTCTCCCACAAAAGGATTTATTCTATCTAAAAGAGAAGGCTGATTCAGACCGGGCTAAAACGCCTCATTCAAACACGCCCCCACATCTCTACATCACGATGTGGAAATATTTGCATAATGCCACCAAAATGTTCATGCAAAGAAAGAAGGCGTGGTTTCAGGAACCGCAGTAGTGTTGAAGCAGCCAAAGCACTTTATTTGGCCTTCCGAAAGTAGATGCAATGAGGAATCATTGGTTAAGATTTATTTACAACAGAACAGAACAACCTAGATGTTCGAATTTGTGCAACGCATTTTATGGACGACAGTTTTGTGAACCTGGGAGAGTAGCCTACAAGGCTGGCTGTGCAAAAGCCATTTCTAAAAAAAAAATGGGTCAATTCTGACTTTGCAATGACAATCTGGCGCTTATTCTGAATCAGCTACTGTAAGTATGTTTTCTTATTAGTTTAAGATTGTTACGAAAAACTAAAAACTAAAATATTGCCCCTCTATGTGTCTTAAAAGGGTCATATGATGCGATTTCAAGTTTTCCTTTCTCTTTGGAGTGTTACAAGCTGATTGTGCATAGATAAGATCCCTAAAGTTGCAAAGACTAAAGTCTCAAAACCAAAGAGATATACTTTATCAAAGTTAAGACTCTGCCACGCCCCCCTAAAACAGCTCGTTCTAACACGCCCCCACATATCTACCTCACTATGTGGAAATATTTGCATAATGCCGCCCAAATGTTCACGCAAAGAA
>NW_015505634.1:129424-173589 GCF_001515645.1 Sinocyclocheilus grahami
TGTGCATTTGGGTGTGTGTCTCTGTGTGTGCATGTCTGATACTTCTGCTCACGGGCCTGGGGGATTTTATTCTGTCAGGTCTCAAACAACACTATGGGAAATGTGATATGCTGATAGGACCTGCTTATGAACTGAAGCTGATAACAGGTGTTCAGAAGTATTTGTGTGTGTGTGTGTGTGTGTGTGTGTGATATAGAGAGAGATCCTAATGGGCTGAGTTTAAGTAAATTAAGGTTTGTTTTATCCACATCAAACAAGCTTTTATCTGTAAAAGGCGCCATAATTACAATTCAGTGTGGAGTAAAATGTACCATGATTTGCACTAATTAATTTACAGCTTGAAATAATTAAGTGTAAATACTGAGTTTGAGCTTAAAAAGCAGGATAAAAAAAGTAATGCATATAAAATATTTGTGATCATTCTTCATGCACTAGCATGTGGTTATTTTTGACCGACATCAAACTGTAAAGAGGCACATGCAGCATTGCAGTGTTGATTAAAACTGATGCTCCAACATGAAAATGAGTCACTCATGAAGAAATCAAAGAACTATCTATATCTCTCTCCCTCTTTCTCTCTGTTTTTCTGTCAGTCAGAGGTTGGTGCTCCTCTAATCAGCTGTCATCAGTGTAAATGTGAGCCGACTGCTCTTGGCCACTGAGGACATCAGGCAGCTCTCTGCTGTCAACTCCCATTAGCCCTCACTAGCGTCATAGCAGACTTCTGCCCCATTAGCAGCATGGCAATATACATTATACATACCATAGCCTAAAAAAGGTGTTATGAAACATTTGTTTGGCCAAAAATACAGCCATCTGACCATCTGCGGCATCGACGTTTGAGAAACAAAGCACAGATATGGCAGCAACATCCTCCCAACATTTCAATGAGTGTGTTAATGATTATTCATAATAACCTGACAAAATGTAAGGTCCTGTAAACATGTTAAACTGTGTTCTTTAATCAGGTAAAGGCCATAAAGTTTAAATCCATTGCCCACTACTCCAATTTCGCTCTCCTTTATAGAAACGCTGGTGGGTTATTCAAGATGTGCACATATTGTGTGCATATGTGTTTAAGCTTTTATGTCAAAATCAGAAAAACATATAAATTTCAAAATTAATTTTGACTTATGTTGACAGGTTTTTTTTTTATCATGAGCTGATTTTTGACATGTAAACACACTCATGATTAGATTACAGACTTAATGATATGATATGATTAGAGGCTTAATTTCACACACAGGCAAAACCAGACTGAATATGCAGATTTGTTTCCTGTTTTGACCTCAAATGAAAAAATCTGTGAAATTCTGTAAAGTAAATATAAACATGCTAAAAAAAAGTGTTAAATGGAGCAGAGAGTACTACAGTCGTATTGGTAGCTCAATCAATTTAACCAAAATACAAAAAAAGAAGTGTCAAAGTGAATGAATGGGCATTCAAATTCTGCAGAAAACTTTCTGGTGTTACCTACACTGTATAAAGTGTAGTGATTCTAAAATTCGGCCAACATTTTAAGTAACAAAAAAAAAAAAAGTCTTCTGGTATCATTAGAAATAAGGAATATTATCAGCAGCCGAAATTAAATAATGAATTTTAAAAAGTATTATTATTAACATTGTAATTATTATTATTATTATAAAATAAATTACATTTAATGCTGATATTTATGCATTTGTATCATTCAATTTTGTTATAAATTGAAATTATACAAAATATTATTGAATTATACTCTACTATAAATGTAAAATATTATCTTTTATTTATATATATAAAATGTTTACAGTAGGTGACCCTACAATAAATCTCACTTATTTAAGAGTGACTAAAATGATGTCCATTATACATCACTATCAACTATCAGGGACAAGATCTGCATAAAAAACTGACTTATGACAGGTCTGAAACACAATCCTGTATAGTCTAGCCCTGTATATTAAAAAGTGTTTGTTGTGTTGCATCTGACTTGGCTTTAGATATTAAAAGATATTTCCGCACAAACAAGATTTGTATGTTATAGAAAAAGGAAGGGTGAAAAAAAATTAGAGTTTTAAAAAAAAAAAAAAAAAAAAAAAGGATAAATAATGAGAGAACTTTAATATCTGAGGTGAACTGTCCCTTTAAAAGATGTGCCTGGCAAAATTGCATCAGAATTTTAAATAAGAAGTTAAAAATCTCTATATTCAAAAAGTCTTTCCCAGAAGTCACTGGAAAGACAGTTAGATATCGAATGTCCTCTAAAATAGGGCCTGTGTAGCCCTGAAATGTCTCCAACCGTAAGTGCAGCAGCCTTGGCCAGATATGATGCCAGAACACCCCTAAAAATAAAGATAATCACAGTCCTGACTCACAGAAAACTTTCACACTCAGGCCGTGGTCCAATCAATGTCAGCCAGCAGTGACCTTGAGGATCATATTGCAAAAATTGCTTGGACAGTTGATGATTGTTCTGTATCTGCTACTAATACATAAGTAATTTATTTTTTAAAATCTCACGTGCGCAAACATTTGCGACTTTGACCATCTTGTTAGGCAGAAATGTCCCACATATAAATAACTATCAGTCACAGTCGTAGGACAGCAAGGGAGAAATTTATGTTGGTGGATTGGAATACAACTCAAGCAAAATGCTTGACAGTCGGAACATAGCAATCTGTCTGCTATATTTATATCTATTTCATACCACAGCTGAAACAACATGAATAACAATGTATGGAATAATGTCTTCTTAGGCCAATTTACACAGTACATCTCTATGACATTATTTTGAGCTTGATCTTACTCAATCTGAACAAAAACAATGTGAGCAAGAAAAACGGGTCCAATCTTGCTGAAGAAACATCCGAATGTTTGGCACAAGAGGATTCATGGTCCATCAACTCTCAAATGTCCAGATGACCCTAAGAACATCCATCTGGCCATGAAGTATTCAAAACGTCTCCTCACCTTCCTCGAAGGATCATGTGTGCTCTATAGGCCACATGTTTTTCTTCTAACACTGTGCACACACACAGTTCTGTGCAACTTTGCTTAATTATCTTTTACCTTAAGCTTCAAGCGATTGAGAATTTGTGCAGGCAATGACTTCATGCTAACTTTAAGGGCTGGCAAACTGTCAAGTTTTTTCAACCTTTCAGTCATCTAAGTTCCTGTGTTCATCAATGCTCCAGAGTACATTCTTGTTGAAAGTGAAGGTATTTACAGCCAGGGAAATAATGAACATGACAGTCAGTCTCAAATAATACTGACATTTGATAATTTGAGAGCAACAGGGCTATGTCATCACAAAATTCTCACCTGCCAACTTCATAGTCTTGTTATTTTGACGGGTTTCCTATTGCACTCATGTCCTTTATCACACTGGGCTCGATTTTCTTTGGATTTTGGCCTCTACAACACCGGTTTCAATGACCATGTCTGGAAAAACACAAAATGAGAGGATGAAAAGATGCTAACTACAGTTGTAAAGTAGAGCTCACCCCAATATTTGTCATGATTTAATGACCTTCCTGTTCAAAAAAAATAAATTTTAAACTTATCAACTCCTCTGCTGTAGTTTTACTTATTACAAATATTCAAATTTCTCATGTTAGGATCAGTCACATAACACAAAATTGACTTTTCATTTTTGACCTATGGTTATGCATCTAAAGCCACCGTATCTGAACAAATGTGGACCAAATGCCACAAAAAATACTTTAATAACCACATTTCTTTTTTGAATAAGTGTCTGTTCATCACACATAATACACAACACTTTTTGTTTAAATTGTGAGGTTGACATCCTGGATTACTAGTCACTTTCATTCTAAGGTGAACTGTTTCTTTAAATTGAAGAATACCTCAGACATTTCAGAACATCAGAAAAAAAAAACAAATAAAAGTGAGGTACTGTAATAAGAGTTTAAAATAATTAAAAGGCAGAACATTTTCAGATTTTCCTGTTTTAGAGCATTTCTAACACTTTTTTTTTGTATAGGAAATCTATACAAAACTTAACATTAGACCACATCTGCCAAAATATTTGAGGCTGATGCTCATGCTTCGAAATACTGGATGTTATTATATTCAGACTCCAAATAAAAGTGAGGTACTGTAATAAGAGTTTAAAATAATTAAAAGGCAGAACATTTTCAGATTTTCCTGTTTTAGAGCATTTCTAACACTTTTTTTTTTGTATAGGAAATCTATACAAAACTTAACATTAGACCACATCTGCCAAAATATTTGAGGCTGATGCTCATGCTTCGAAATACTGGATGTTATTATATTCAGACTAAACACACCATATGATTTGAAAGCGAGCAGCAAACGAGCTTCCTTTTCATAGTCACTCGGTTGTCCACTCATTTCCTCCACCATATGGAGAACTTCCTTTCACCGAACTACACTGGCTAGCAAATATGAGCGGAGCGAAGGTCTGTCAATGGCTTCCACTGACCACAAAGGATGTGCCCCCTGATCTTTGCCCCTGCACTGTCAATCATGTTGTCTGGTTTGTGTTTCCATGGTTGCTCAAGTTGATGCGTGACCCCGGAAGAAGGATTAATGAGAAAACAGGGTTTGGTTTCAAGCTTCAGGGAATCAGTTTCTGTTTAAAAGTGCATCTTTTGTTGGTGGAGTTTGTTCCCTGTTGGCAAAGTAAGGTTGAAGAGTACAAAGTGAGACTGATTAGATGAGATGGGAGAGATGAGACAGAAATATGATCATTGCCTAACACTTGGAGGGAAACACGGGTTTAAGTGCTTTTAAATCCCAAGCACATGTGTGGTAGAAGACATCATGTCGCAACGGGACCTTGGTCAGAATCAATCAACTTAGCTGACTTTTCTCATGACATGCACGCACACACACCCAGAGACATAGATCATATATCTGTGATTCCCAAAGAACCTCGTCTTGACTCTAGTTATGCTGTCTCTTTGTAAGCTAGACCATGTAACTTAATTCAAGATGATAAACTAATCAAGTGTTATTTATTTGTTATCTTCATTTGCATGTTAACACATGGAAACCATACACTTCATTCCAATGGCGAAAAAGCAGTCATATCTTTCAAGCTGGACAGCTTGATATGCTGTACCATTTCGATTCTCTTTGATGTCCCTTTAGTGTCTCTCGCTCATGAAGATTTGATTTCAGTGACCTCTGCAGTCTTACAGTTCATGTCCACCAGTCTTCAAAAGAGCGACAACTTCACAGCACTTGACCGCAACCTCTATCTTGTTATGCCGTTTGAGGCACATCCAGAGCAGAGGAGTCAAAAGGCAAGTACAGTCAAAAATAATCTGTTTATGGGAATCTCAAAGATGTGCTCAATGTTTATGCTCATAGCTAAACTCTTTGAAATTCCTGTGAGCTAACGACATAACACAGTACAATTTTATAGAGGAAGGCAGTAGATGTGGCAATACTGAATGCTGTTTTTCATTGTTAGCAAATGGCTTCACTATCTCATGTATTTGAACTATTCAGTTAGCACAAATTATATTTTATATATCTACCAATAAATAAATAGATAAAATTAATCAGCATTTTTTGCATTGGGACATTTTACATTATTGTTTTATTAAAATCAACAAAGGCTACCATGAATCTTTATTATATGAATAATAAAATATCTTTATTTTTTTAATACTTATTTTTATTTCTGCATTACAGTATTTTTTTTAAATTTTTCTAAAAATACATATTTATATAAAATATATATAATGTAATAAAATATATATAATAGTTCTAAAATTAAGCTCAGATTTTCTTTACACAAATTTTTTTTTTCTTTGGATTTTGGGTTGAAATGTGACCAGGACATACATGCATCACATGCATTAAGGCCTGTTCATACCAAGGACGATAACTATAACATATAGATATAGTTTTTTTTTTTTAAATTAAATTTTAAATAATAGCAGAGTCCACACCACAACTGAATAACTTTTTTTCCAGCTGATGACGTTAAAAACACTGACAGCCAATCAGAATCCACCTTGTTTAGAGCTCAAGCATTTAAAGTGGCAAACGACATAACTGCACCCCGTGCTTATAATAAACAAGGTTATTGTGTGTTGGTGTGAGTTATCATTATATTTTTTGCTCTGGGTATGAACTGGCTTTTAGTCTTTAAATGTTTCAAATGATGTGCATTCAAACATTCACTCCACCATATACCTCACACCAACCTCAATGTCAGTACCTCAGTCTCTTTGTGCTGATAATCAGTACAGTCTTCACGCCTCCCCATCTAAAATCTTATTTTCCACCAAATGGGTCTCACATGTTTCTGCTGATCTTTGACACTGCACTGCCTTCAGTTGTGATTGCATTGGCTTCTGTCGCTTGTTTGCGTAAGGTCTCAGGTTTGGATTCTAGCTGTACCTACCAAGAGGGGCGAGAGAAACAATGAGAGAAGTTTGTAGATAGAATGGATTTGTTGCTCTCTGGGGAGGACAGGGTGGACATCCACTGATCACAACTGACATCACCTTTCACAGAGGAACAAGATTGTTTGCTGCAAGGTTAAATGGAATTCTTAAACAAACGTCCAGACCGATTTTAAACCCAAGAGGGCAATGTGAGGGTCATGAGTTAGACCCCTTAGACACATTCACAGTACTGATGGATCATGTAAACAAACTAGATATATGTTGACTAAATTTGATGAACTTTAGTTGTAGTGCTGGTTTCCCTATCCAGAGACTAGCAGCTGTTTTCAACAACACCACTTTCATAAAAATTGAAGAGTTATAATAGTACATTCTACATTTATCCCCGGTTTCACAGACAAGGCTTAAGCCTAGTCCCAGACTAAAGTGTAGGTCTGAGCTGTTTTAACTGAAAGAAACTTGCATTGACTAATCTTAAAATATATCAATGCCTCGGTTTTGTCTCAAAATGCACACCAGTAATGTTTTTTCTAAGGCAGGTCAATAAAAATTACTTAAATGTCCTAATTGAACTATTGCCTAGTCCTGGCTTAGTCTAAGCCCTGTCTGTGAAGCCAGGCCTTAGACTTTTACATTTAAGTTTTTGGTTAATCTGTGTTGAAGTAATACAAAACTGCCTTCTGGTGCCACTTTCTTAGTACATTTTTACTAAGGGGCCAAAGGCAACAGCTCAAAGTTTGTCCTTCCTCCCTAGTGGGCTTTAAACTGGCTCCTCACACTGATTTTTAGGGCCAGAGGAAATGGGTTTCAGCAAAACAGCACATCCAAAGGGAAGTGATTAATCGCAAGCGTCTCTTCCACAGCACGTCCTGCTGAGGTGATATCCTTCGAGAGGCTCCATCACTCCTGAGAGGAAAGCAGCACACCATTCAAATCACTATAGGAATCTCACTTGCATCTAATGACCTATGTTTAAAAGTTAAAAGCTCTTCCTCCTGAATACATGATTGAACACATGATGTTTTTTCCCCATTATTGATGTGTTTGTACCCATCAATTTTTCATATCTGCCTTAAAGTATGCAGCAGACGGTTTAATTTCTCAAAACATGTGAAAATTAAAATTAAATTAAAAAAATAAAACTATTTAACTATTTAAGCATCGCCATTAGGATCATTTGAATTGTGACATTATTTTCATTTATTATTTTCAAGCCCATCACATACCAACTACAATTATCAAAAAAACTTTCACATTTCTTTAACACAAGAAAAATAAAGTACTTATCCATCATGTTATTATTTGTTGTACTGACTTAAATTTATGCTGACTTTAATAAAACATATTAGTACAGTAATTTTCCATCAAAGTTTACAGTACAAAAACCCTCTACTACAGTAATAATATGACAAGAATCATTTTTAAGAATGAGAATTATACAAAGTAAAAATAAAAAAGTAGAATGTCCAGATGCATTAGAGAAAAATGACAGAGATCCATTTCTTTTTATTTCTTTTAGATTTTGAGGCAAAACATGACCCATTTTTTCTGTATGGTGCATGCTAAAATTGTAATATGTTAAGAATGGAAAGCTCAGTTCATAAAAAATATAAGAAATCAGAACAGCCAATGACAGAGCAAGTGGAAGACAAATGTTACTATAACAAATACACAAGTTATTTGTAACCCCAATCATCTTCCCCCACACAGAGAAACACAAGCAGAGGGATACTGTAGATGATAGATCTGCCCGTTATTGCATGTACAGCCATTCTCCATCAAAACTAATCCTGTCAATGACAAGATAATACTCTTGCTTTCAGCCCCATGAGTTAAGATTCGGATATTACTTTTTAATCAAATCACAGCCTTATACACGACAGGCGGTAAATCTGACTTCAACAATAATGTCCTGTTTCAGGAAAGATGTATTGAAAATCATCTGTATGTTTTTTTGCTGCAGTACAAATGCCTGGATTGTGTAAGTGAATGAAGTTTTAAAGGAAGAAACAGAAATTGGCTGCTGTCCACCGACCAAACCTCCTCAAATTTCCCCAAATGTGTGTGCATGGTTTGTTTTGAAATGCATTAAGAATATACATTTTGAAATTATAACGGAGAATTATTGGTTAATAACCTAAAAAGATATATTATAATGGATGATTGTAGGCTAATAATCCAAAAACATGACAAGCAGAAAATGAGCGAATGTGTTGTACCCTAGAAAAACTAAACGTTGCACTGCTATGCATTTCTCCACTCAAAATGAAGCCACGCCATCTCAATTTGATTGTGGAATGTTTGTCTAAACTGTCAACATGTCAGTTTCTAAAAAATTCTGACGGAGCAGCCCAAAATGTTTTGACACGTTCCAAATAGCTACATAGAAAAATAAATATGTACATCGCCTCAGTATCTCATTCTCTTTTGTGTTTAAACAGCGTTAGTGTATGCAGTGTCTTCTTCGGGTCACTGAAGGCATGTCTGTATTGACCTTGGCTGTCAGAATGTCTCTCACCTTGTGTTGATAAGAGAATAAAAGTGTGCGAACTGAGGGATGTCACAGGGGAAATTCAGTGATAATTACTGTTTGGGGGTAATACGGCCTGGCTTTAATTCCATTTCACATCAAATAACAAGCAAGTGAAGAGTAGGTGGTGGATGGGAGCAGACAGCATGCTCGGCACGGTGAAGGTCTCCCCGCGGTCCTTGCCGCCAGGAAGGATGTGTGCGGTGTGATTAGAGGAGTCTGATTGGGTATCACTGAGAGTAGAAACCAATCAGCAGCTCATCAGTTCCATCTCAGTCTGTCAATTTCTCTCTGTCCATCTCCTTTTTCCATTCCTGCAAGATTTAACTACTACTCGGGATGAGGCCCTAAAACTTACTAAATATTGGTGTGCAGCTCATCCCATACTTTTATCAGTTGTGCAACAGACATAAAAGATACACCAAATAGGTTATTTTGCTGATGAAATCGATGGTTATACTTATCTTAGCATGCTGCTTTAAAAATTTTCACTTGGCACATGGGTGAAAAAAATCTTGAAGAGACCCAAAACGTAGCTAGAGATCAGGATGTTACAGAGACCTTAGGGTGGGCTCTTTTGACTTTGGCCAGTAAGCAAGCTGCTAGCATCCAACCAGAACACTCTAGCAACCACCTAGAACACCTTAGGGATCACCTAGCAACTGCCCACCAAATGGGCAGGTGAACTCGTGAATTCAAAAAGTAGCATTGAAGTTTTTGCATGGGCAAGAACCGCTAACAGTTTCTTCAGAAAGTGTACATTCTAATCCATTGTTGTATTTTTACATGTGAAATAAATATGCCAATATTTTGTAACTTTTATTATCATCATTGTGAGAATTTAGGGTGTAGTAAATATAAACAGAGAAGACCACTAAAACAAAATCTCAAAATCACAGTTTTTCATTACGATTTTTTCAGGATGAACTCCAGAACTCAACTGTCCATAATAACACCATACCAATATACACTACATCACCAAAAATATGTGGACATCCCTTACAAAATTAATAGGTTTGGCTTGGCCCCTTAATTCCAGAGAACAAAAATCTTAATGCGCCCACACACAATAACATTCTAGACAATTGAGTGCTTCCAACTTTGTGGAAAAAGTTTTGTTCCATCATAACAATGTGCACAAAGCGAGGTCCATAAAAAATGGTTTACCAAGATGTGTGGACTCTTGACTGTGTAGAATTGAACAGAAATGAGATGAAATGAAATGTAGACTCCGAGCCAGGGCACATCGCTTAACATCACTGCTTTTGTCTCTAAATGGAAGCAAATCACTGCATGTTGTGCTTACTCATACTTTCACCTGCATCTTCTTCAGCCATCTTCTTAATCTTTCTGACTCAAACAAATGCAGACACTTTGTCTAAAACAAAGCGAAAGGAAGGAGGGTCTCAATGTCTAAGAGCCACTCTCAATACTGCTGCACGCCATAGAGATAATCAGCTAGGGATGCCTTTGTTCCTCAAGAGTGATGGGGGTATTTGACTTAGCATTTTTTGCTGGCACGCATAGATTCAAATCTACATAGAAATGACGTGTACACAATGTTTAGCATAACATCTACAGTAGCTATGTTTACCGGAGTCATGTTCATGAATACCGACAAAGCCTGAAATACATTTTTTTAAAAACCTGTAAGAACATTCTGGATGATGCACTCAAACTTGGATATGTCAATGTGCAAAATACTTAAATCAGCACATCAAACTGTAGAGGAAATCTGTGCTCTATTTATTACATCAACACAAGAGAAATACAAACATCAAAGTGAGCAGGATACATGATTTACCCTAAAATGAAAACAATACGGTGGAATTACCAGAAGGGATCAATATCTTTCCCGTTTTGTGAGTGCCATCCTGCATTGCGTGAGTGGATGTCTGTTAGTGTTGCTTTTTCAAAGTAGTCAACAGGCAGCAGAGGATAACTATGTTTTGATTACATGAGGCTGATATTTTTGCGAAGAGAGCAGTCAGAACAGTGTCACGTTATAGGTTATCCTCTCATCTTGCCTAAGCGTGATTGGCTCACTCACCGAGATTCGATAACATCATGTTATCTGTGCTCATACAGTTTTTACATCTAGCTGTACTTTGGGAGATTTTTGATTGTGGAAAATCTGGAGTTTTTGTTTATTGTGCCAATTGTTTTATACATTTCACTTTTCTGTGCTTTTACATATTTATACTTATAATTACATTTCAGATTTCCTTGATTCCACTCAAGCTCACAAGATGTTCTTTTGGAACACTGCTGAACAACAATACCATCAGGTTTTGTGGAAACTTTTGACTTAATACACTAGTGAAACAAAGTCTATTTGAACAATGAAACATTCAAAGAGATGCCCTAATGTCTCTGGCTCATGTCTGTAAACCAATCAAAAATAAGATGATATTCGCATAAACACTCAAAATGTTGTAGAATGAAGGCAGGTAATTTTCAATCAGTGCTGACAGGAGGCTCTGGTTAATTACTGCTAGGAACAAAAACGTTTTCCCTTTTTTGGGGGGGAGGGGGGGGACTTCTAATACCCGTTTTTCTCTTGTCTAGTGAATTTAGTGCCAAGGTTAAGTCAAGAAAATTAGAGAGTGATACGCTCTGGGTTTTGTGATTTTCCCTTAAGTGCACTGGCTTTCAATTGTCTCTTTGAAATGCCTCCTAAACACAGTCTGCAAACCATTGGAGAGCAAGTTTCTCCTTCATCATTAAAATGAGGAAAGATTTCTCCACTTAAATGCAGGCTGTGCATATAACCTGAAGTATCACTGCTGAGATGCTATCGCAACAAAAGATTAAAAGTCAAGTGGATCTCTCTTGTTCTCATCAAGAGTGATGATAACTAATGAGACCAAAACAAGTTACAATCTCAGACGGTCATCTAAATTAGCAGCACAAATCAGAACTTAGAATACTGATGTTTGTCTGGTTCGCATAGCCCTGTTATCCTGTTGGTAGATGCCATAAGTTCACCATCTGGTTTTAAACAGCATCTTTCTCCACTGATAGCCAATCAAAATAAGTTCTGACAGAATAAAACTGTTTGCAAGTAACATTTATTGTTAACATTTTACTACATTCTCAGGAAAAAAAAAGGTAAAAAAGCTGTCACTGGGGAGGAATGCTTTCAGAAGGTACTAATATGTACCAATTAGGTACTAAAAAGTGCACTTTAGGTAATATGTACCTTTAAGGTACTAATATGCACCATATAGGGGTAAATGAGGTATAAAAGTGTACTTTTTATAATGGTACCACCCCAGTAACAGTTTGTGTACCTTTTTTTTTTTTCTTAGAATGTATTGTACATACATTTTACAAAATGACATCACATGACAGCTCAGGAGATTGGTTCAAAAAGTTCTGTGGTCTCGAGCCAAGACGGCAGATTTCAAACCATGTACTTCCAAGCAACTGCCATTAAGATGAATGGGAATACTAATGGATAGCTTTCTTCAGGTATCGCAGATCTCTTTGAGAAAAAAGGAGTGTATGAGAGCGTGATGGCAGCCCACTGGACGTTTCGAACACATATGCCTTCTCAAGTTACTCATGAAGGGCATCAGAGAGACACCACAACATGCTCATCCCTTTCTCCTGCACATTCCTGCTGTGCAGAGCTCATAGATTGGTACTGGGATCCGCTTTCAGCATCAAACAAGACTGCCAACGGGTCTGTCATCAGCTGGACTTAGCTGCAAGGCTGGAGAAACTTGATCTTCAGCATATAGGCTGGGTCGAGGGATATAAGAGTGGAGGAGAAAAGAAGAGAGTCCCTCTCTGAAACTGTAATTAAGGAATAGGAACTGAATATTGTGGGAAATGCAAGTGGAAAGCACCTTTAAAAAAAATGGGTTTATTAAAATTCTGGGTCGCTAACCCAAATGATGGTCATTACAAAGCGAGAGCTGCGCATTGCCAGTGTTCTTCATCAATCTGAAGCCATTGATCCCAAGCAGAAATGGCACACGGTCCTCATTTAGCAGCTAAATGTTCAGCAACTGCCTTAGCATTGAGGAAGTTCATTTAGGCATTGTGGAACACATCCTGTTGCTGTATTGGGATGCTAGAGTCAGTCCTTATCTGACAGATCGGCTTTGAAAAGGGTAAGAGAAGTCGGCTCACCATCTGCAAGAGGCTCAGGTTTCATCACAACTTGTTGCCTGGTACTAAATAAACTCTGGCATGCTGTGTGGACACTCTATCCTTGTCCAAAGGACCGCTGACCCCGGTGAGGATCTTAGCACCCCTCCCTTCATGGGCCTAAGAGGAACAGATTCACCGCTTTCTTCCCCCTTGAAGGTGGCCTCCACCCACCATTATGCAAACAAAAGTCACTGCTCTAACCAACAACCTGACATTGCAGTGCTAATGAGACAACCAGAAGAACCTGCTGCCCATCTTCCTGGACAGACAGAGAGAAGGAGAAAGATGAATTTGCTACCAGTGAGTGAGTTATTGGTCCCACATACTGCAAGTTCTTTCATACTAATTTGCTGAAAAAATAGGTCATTGCAACATATGACAAGGAATCTGAGAAAAAAGGTAGACAGCTTTTTGTCTGTCGATGATGAGTGTTGTTTTTAACTACAAAATAAACTATTAAAAATCATTTTCGTTAATTAAAATATATAAAATATAAATATTAAATGTATTTATTTTATTTTGTTCCCTTGGTAGCTAACTGAAAATAAGTTGAAGTTGAAGTACTAATACTATTTAAATTGAAATAAAAGATAAATGTAATATTTAAAAGAAACTAGTAATTGACAAAAACACATATCAAAATTGCTTAAATGAAAACTGAAAATACACAAATATAAGCCTATCCAAAATATAAATAAATAGTCTAATAATATGTAAATAATTCTAAAATACACTGATGATGACCTCAGACAAACAAGGGTGCGATTTCGGTAAAAGCAGTTGGTATGTGAGAGACAACCTACCAAAATCAAGTTATTTCAATGATACTCTCAGACATTTTAACTACAATTAAATATATTTTATTTAATTTATTCAAATGCAATTATGCAAAAAAATAATAATACAAAAATTAAATAACATAATAGAATAAAGCAAATGTATGTGTACAGAGTAGCAAAAAATGTACACTATATGATATGCTTGCACAAGGTTGGATGTGTGAACACATCAAGCGATGCACATCATGCATTATGTTCATTCAAACATAAAAAACCCACATCAATTATTTAAAGTTTACAGAATTCAAGGAGACCCACAAGAATCCATTTTTTCTTCTTCGTATAACAGCAACAACCTCCACTGTCGAGTAGGGAGTTAGAGAAAGGAAGTCCTGCAGCATCCTATGAATTTATCATCACAAAGCCGTGGAGCAATCGATTGCACATTGAACGGAGAAGATGAGACTAATGCAGAGTTCAGATTGAAGCCTGCCAACTGAGGCAGAAGGAGAGAAGAAGATGATGGACAAATCGATGGCCCCCACCTGGCCCTTCACCCAGGTGACCGACTTCCCCCAGTAATGAACCGACCAAGCAAATGGATAAATAAGGTGCTGCTCTGGTAGAGCGTCACCACGGCGATAAGACAGACCACAACCTTTTCAGCTCGTTGCTATTTTGATTTACTAAATAATGTAGGTGTTTATATGTAGTATTCGGCTTTATGCAACAACAGTACCCAAAGGTTAAAAAGGAAGTGCAGGGAGCCAGAATACAGTATAAACACATATAATGGTCTAATTTGACAAGCAACCACCAAGCAACAACCTAGAACATCTTAGCAACCAGCTAACAATATGCTGAAACCCCGTCAGACAGTTTAACAGAAGAAAATGAAAACATCTTCCTCGCTATTGTAATAGATTAAAGTGTGTGAAATGTCTTCTTTCAGAGGCTTTAAGAAGGAAATAAAGATAAGTTTCCTTTTTTAAAAGCAAAAGGTCTTAAATGGTAAAAAAAAACTGCTAACAGGTACTAGAGGACAACATAGCTGAAATTATTTGTAGACATGCAGTTAATTCACCCTTTCTAAGTCAGCACCACACATACACTTCCTTTGCTCTATTCTCTTCATCCAAACAAAATGTTCCCTCTAGCGCACTCTTCCTCTCTCCCTTTCCCAGGTCTGCGACCCGTCAGTCAGGCGGAGAGCTCTTGGCTCCTGTGCTCATTTAGACAGCCCTAAGTTCCCCTGACAGCTGCTGCAATTGAAATGATACAGAAATAACAACAGCTGGGTGTTGCACATACACACACACACACACACTCTTGAGACAACCTCACTATGGCCCATTCAACCACGGATCCATTTGCTTCAGGGTTTCATTAGTCCAGCAGGGGCAATATTTATGTAAAAGCTCTCAGTTTACCAGGTTTACTGACAAAGAAGGCAGACTAATTCACTTCGTAGCTTCCAAGCTGTTTTTCTGTTGCTTGTAAACAGGGCTGGAATTTCAAAATCTATGGTAGTAGCAACCATCATAGAAATATCTAAATTCACAGTAATAATTATATTTCAAGAGCTTAATTTCGCTTAGCCACAAAGCAAAGGAAATATTTTTGTTGGTGACGTAAAATGGTTTTGAGGTCAAGCAGAAGGCTGTGCCAACCGGTTGAACCAGCAGCCAATCGAACATATTAACATACCAACAGTATTATTGGTGGCACCCATTTACCTACTTTTCAGCAAAGTAGTTTTGACTCCTAGGCTTCACCGGATGTTCATGAGTCACACTGGTAAGGTTTTCAGATCATTCCTAAGCCCATGCCAAAATTAATTTTTA
Source organism: Sinocyclocheilus grahami (assembly GCF_001515645.1). Classification (NCBI taxonomy): domain Eukaryota; kingdom Metazoa; phylum Chordata; class Actinopteri; order Cypriniformes; family Cyprinidae; genus Sinocyclocheilus; species Sinocyclocheilus grahami. Next base: position 145,125 of record NW_015505634.1, read on the forward strand.
AAAGGAAGAAACATTCTGGCATTAATAGAAATTTAAGAATTGAAAAATTCTCAGACTAACAATTTATGAGCAGGAATTAATTGAACTGGCCACAATGCATGGGAAGTTAAAATGACTGAATTAGAAGACTTATTTACTGATTTGCAATTCAAAGAAATTCAACACATGCAATACATTCTGGGAAACTAGGTGTTCTTCTCAGCCACTGTCTGTCTGTCTGTCAATCTATTAACCTTCAAACTTCAAGACTTTTAAAACTTTTTTCCAAACTTTAAAATAAATAGGCCTGTCTTATAATAAATGACCGCCTCTAAATAAAGTAATTTAACATCCTTGCATTCAAATTCAAAGTCCAATTCAGCAACCTCTTCGTTTTAATTTGTGATTGATTTGGAATTTAAAATCATTCTCAGTTTAATTTTGAATGGCCCATAACCCTCAAACACAAAAGCAAGACCCATTAGCACAAACAAAATAAAATAATGAATCTCAGGGTGTGCATTTTTCCCCTGATTGTACAGTCTAAACTTGGGACACTTGGATGCCTGGAACATTACTATTCACTAGTTCATCACACTAGGACAAGTACCTCAAAAGGATGTTTACATCCATTTATCACTCTGCAACAACAACCTTTTCAGTGGTTGCTAATAAGGGAAAACATTTCCAAAATGAAAAGGTTAATGATGCTATTTACTATCATCTAGGTTCCTCAGGTAATTCTGACCCAGAGTATACAGTAGATGTTTAGTGGATGCTAAAGTTAGCATTTATGCTGGCATCTGGCATTCATATAATCCTTAAAATAATTATTTCATTCCAAAAATCACATTATCTCTCATACTTGGCCTTTTCCCATCCATTGTTCAGAGCCATAGGGTGTAACATTCTCACACACTTGAATGGAGTCAACTTCTCTTGAGTAGCAACCAATGAATTGAGATGATTGTTCTGTATCTGCTTCATTTATCCACTAAAATCCATCTATGTCTAGCATATCTATGACAGTTTCTTTCAGCAGATCCTGCAACATTGTGCCTCCCTTGTCTCTTACTTCATCCATCTATTCTCTGTCCTGTTGACAATACTTTTTCCGGTTGGCAACAAGTAATTTCTCTTAATTTCCCTACTGAACAGAACTTCACTCCAAGGCTATTGACAAATGAGAACAAAACCTGGAACTGTTCCACCTGCTGTCCACTCTGGGCCCCCGCAAGCCCTCAAACTCCATGGTGGCATTCCGGGGTGGACCTAAGACAGACTCCTGAGGGGTGGCTTTGATTCACAGAAATGCCTCTTTTTGTTTCAGGAGAGAAAAGAGCAGGAAAACCTCTGCGATTTCTCACCGAGTCTGAGGAAGAGGAAGAGAAAGAGGAGGGAAGATCAGCTTGGTTGGTGTTAAGCCTCTCTCTTTGTCCGTGTTGGGGTGGGTGTTGTTTTGAGGAGGTGATTTTAACCCTCCAAACACTCCCTCCTCCTCAAGGACTCCCTGGAAACCAAAACCTTCTGTCCGTATCATCTCCATTCATTTAGCATCCAGTCAAGTGGTTGAATTATTTATAAAGGCGTCAATGCCTTTTAATGGCTGCTTGGAAGTAGTTTGTTGACACTTCATGGCTAAGGGAGGGAAAAACAGACAATAGCCCACTGTTCTGTCATTAGTGGATAAAGAAAATAAGCCTTGAGAATACATAAAATGGCACATTTAAAGGAACAGATCACGCATACATGAAAAAATTGTCATTGGTTACTCACACTCATGATGCTCCAAACCCAACTGAAAGTGCATTATTAGAATAAAAACAATCAATACTTTGAGAGAAAACAGACTCACCAAGTAGCCCTTTAATAACACAATAATACTAGTGATGCACCAATTTAGCTGATACTGATAAGCATGAGCGACATTTAACTCTTGAGACTAGCTTTGACTCTTGCTGCAAATTTGAATGTCGATGCTTCCCGTTTTAAGTGTCAGTTGATAGCCTTTCATTTTTAACCAGAAATGTGCACGCTGCTTTTCAGATGTTCAATGAAGTTTTCCTTGTCTTTTTTTTGCATTATGTCTGCAGTTACTTATGAGATGATTCACGAGCATGCAAAACTGCACGTAATAAAAACTCAGCAGTGAGTGAATTCTGAAGAACTAAAACGTTTCTGATTGGCATTTGCGTTAAAAAAATCAACAGATATTTATTTGATTGGCTACACAGCTCAACGCTGCAAAAACATGTTGTTAATAGTAACTTTTGACACTGTTCTGAGCAAATGCAAATATGCACTGGATAGTTTGCCAAATCTTCAATTGCTTTTGCTTTCGTTTGAGGGTGTTTAGCACCCTCTACCCCCATAGAAGTGCTCCAATTGCAGCTGGGTATACATTGGAGATTCCATGACTAACGATATGGATGAAATATGCTGATAAGCCAATAATTCATGTTAGAGACAATAACCTATAAAACAGTTGATATTAAAATTAGACACTATTCTACTATCTATTCTTGGCCTAAACAAATTCAAAATAATAATAAAAATGAATAAATAAATTGTTTTAAATGGTACAAGTGAATTTCCACCACTATACATTATAATACACAGTATAAAAATAGATATTCATTTTTAAATTTAACAGTGTTATAACTTTAAGGGAGGTAGATCTCTCTCTGTTATGGCTCCTAAACTTTGGAACACATTGCCCCTGGCTTTTCGGACAATAACCACACAAATTTAAAGTGAAGTCTAAACTCAAAACCTATATGTTCAACCAATATTACCGGTTCTAATGTTTTTTTTGTGTGTGTATGTGATTGTGATTATGAAACTGTATTATTACTGTGGTATGCAACTGCAAATGTCTTGTCCATCTATTTATGACATGATTGTTTATTTGCTTTTTTCATTGTGAAGCGTTCCTTGAGCTTGGGAAAGGCGCTATATAAATTTAAAACTTATTATTATTATTATTATTAGAAGCTGGCAAAGGTAATCTGAAATGTAAAAACAGGGGCGGAAAAGATCACAATTAATTATACAGTAATGTCCTAAATTTGATATAAATATGATAAAACATATATATAATAATAGTACATAATATAATAATAGACATATTAATAATCATATCGGCTGACAATCGATATGGCACCAATATACTGTGCATCAGTAAAATAGGTTTTAAGGATCTAATGTCTAATGTCAAATTTCTTTATAAATGATATTCAGATGGGACATTTTATACAAGTTAATTAAGTAATTAATGACTTCCATGTAACAAAAACCTGCTAAAGCACTTTCTGGGATACACATATCCCTAGTTGGGAATCACTGGTGTATATATGCTGAAATGAAAACCTTTGTACCCTACAGGCCAACAACAATGGGTAACAACAGCCTCACAGCTGCCCTCTAGCATGTTGCAAAAACAATGCACAAACATGTGACTTCCTGAAGCTCCAGGGATTTTTTTTAACAGCAGAACAAAGTAGCTGAACTGTTAAGAGCCACCACAGCTGGAGACCCAGAGAACAAGTCAAGGAGGATGGAAGAAGGGCAAGCGAGAGAAACTACTTAAATGACTCTCCATGGGGAATGCATTCTCCATTTTACCTTACAATTCTCTTTAATGTGACAGGGCAGAGGTGATGGTGGATGCTTTTGGGATGTTGTAATATTTTGCAACACTGATAGAAATATTCACAAGGGACTGGGAAGAGAACGAAAAGAGAAGACAGATGTTTTGTCTGTCAAGATTACTTTCCCATTCTTCTTTAAAAACTAAGAGAATTAATCCAAGCCTTGTTTTGTATTTGGCTTATCTTGTGTTTTGTAAATAATTTGCAAATGCATGTCCATCATTTTCTTTGGCCAAATCTCCTGATATCCAGAATGGCTGACTGAAATTTGGCTTGGTAACAAAGCTTTTAGTACTCACAGATATACAACAGCTAGACACAAAATTATAGAAAAACAACATATTTACAGAATAATACAAACATGATAAAATAAATATCAATATGTACAGCAAACTGTTATATACTGTAATGGAAAGTACTACTGTTGAAATTTTGAGATCATCGATTTTATTATTATTATTATTTTTTTTTAAGAGTCTTATGGTCAGGTTGCTTTTATTTGACCAAAAATACAGTCAAAAACAGTAATATTGTGAAAACAAATGAAAATAACAGTTTACTATTGTAATATATTGTAATAAAAAATCTGTAATGGCAAAGCTCAATTTTCAGCGGTCATCACTCCAGTGTTCAGTGTCACATGATTATTCTGATATGCAATTTTGGTACTCAAGAAACATGTTTAATAAATATCTAACTGACACAATTTAAGCAATCAATTTACTTGATGAATAAAACTATCAAATTTGTTTCTCAAAAAAATATTACTGAACCCAATGGTAGTAGTGAATATTTGAATAGATTGTTAAACTATTACATTTGGACACCTCCAGTCTTATCAACATCTATGTCTTAGACATCTTTAATGCTCCAAGTTAATATTTAGGTTTATAAAAGTCTTGAACAAAATCTTGAACCAGACTGTAATTTGAGATATTTCCATATTCGTGACTTACTAAATCTAAAGAAGCTGTGGAATCTGAGCACACCAGCCACAAACCAAAGGAACATGATCTGGACTGACTCACAGAGTTTCACAGACAACAGACACCTTTTTTCAATACAATGGGCATTGTGCACCTCACAATGGCTGCAAGCTGTTACGACTGACTTTGCGAACCCCCTCAGTGAATATTTGTTAGTGCTAGCTAGCATTCACCTTACACAGCAACACATTACTCCTGGCATGCCCTTCAGAGAAGTCCCTGCCCACAGAACCATATGGATTCTTCTACAAAAACATGAGAGGTGGAGGACGGTAGAGCTTGTGTCAAGGTCAGACCTTTACCTTCATTTTCGACCTCTAGGCTTGTCTTCATGTCCCGACTCCTCACTTTCATGGACTATCTGGTATGAGGCTGGCTGGAGATTGATATAATATTATCCAGATCAGATTATCCAAATCATTCAGCACAAGGGTTACAGCAGCAAAGCAGATTCTGTTTAGCAAAAAAACAAAAGGATCTTTAAATCTTTGTAAAGTAATAGTTTATCCATTAAAGAATGGCTACTTTTTTCAATATAATGAAACAGAATGAGAATTGGGGCTGGAAAGCTTCAAAAAAGGGCACGAAAGCACCATAAGAACATTATAAAAGCAAACTATACAACACTATATTTATCTTCTGAAACAATGCTAGCTGTGTGTGACAATCAGACCAAAACATATACCATTACTTGCTAAAAAAAATCTTAACCTGGCTTTAGAACGATCTATAAGATCTATAAGGCTGGTTCTCAGAAACAGTTTGCACATTTGGTTGAATAAAAAAATGCTGGTTTCTCAAAAAAAGTTTTTGCACAAAATATATGACCAAAAAAAGGTTCAGCGAGAAAAGCAGCACAGACAAACAATAATCAATTACATTTTCTCCCTTTTCTGTCCCACCACAAAGTAAACCTTGTATGTTTATTTGTGTGTTGTTCATTGTTACCTTTGGAGCAATACACTTTTCAATTTCTCCCGAGTATAAACTTGGCGAATAAATTCTATTTTATTCTTGGACTAATCTTCAATCACGTATGGGAAACCATTCAGCCCAGTTTTTAAGACTGATTTCTTGGAAAGTCAAGTCGATATATGTACTGCGCAGTGCTGTCAGTGTAACTAAGCATTATGACTAAATTTATTCAGAATTTTTTTTTTTATGTTTCTGATAACTACTGCTGAGACACAATCAGACTAGGGTTTTTTTTAGCAAACCAACCAAATCAACCATCTGAGCTCATTTTATATGACAGTGAGGGTAGAACAATCCACCCTCAATGAGTTGCATAAGAACACAGTGTGCTGTGGTGGGATGTAAGGTCAGGTGTGTAGGGAGAATGACAGAAAGATGGCTGGGCAGACTGGGGGGTGGTGATGGAGACGTGGCCAATATTTGAATAGTTTGATTAAGAATCAGCTGCATTACATTCTGATATCTCTCCCCTAGTAGACTCACTACAGCACATAATTGACTCTTTAATGGGAAAGCAAATCAGCCAGTAAATGTCAGTGTATTTAATCATTCAATCATTCAGTCTCAATAAGCATCCAATTGAAAACGATTCTCCGCTGCTTTTGCATGCACTGCTCAGCACTGAAAACGTAATCATAAATAAAGCAATAATAACATAACAATAACATCTCTATATCTCCTAGACAACAGAATTATTTGTCTCAAAAATGTCTCCTCTATAATTTCAGAAGACATCTCAACAATAGCTCAAAATTAACAGATTTTCCAAGATGCCAATGTGTACGATCGATATGCACTGAAGCATTTTAATCTATCCCCCCAAAAATGGTAATATAATATAATATAATATAATATAATATAATATAATATAATATAATATAATATAATATAATATAATATAACAATTTATTTATAAATAGCAACCACATACATAGGACAAGCGGTTTGTAAAATAGATGGAAGTATTATATTATATTATATTATATACATTTAAACTCAAATAATATTTCATATCCATTTATTTAATTTTAAATAGCTGTGTTACATAGATCTCAACAATGACTCAAAATGAGCAGATTTTCCAAGAGCCTCTCTTCCAAGAGATTTTCCAAGTATGCAATGAAAAGAGCTATCAACATGGCCTCAAGTATTCTCATTAAACTCCAAAACCAGATCACTTGAACTATCACATCCACATTAATGATAAAACTAAATGCCTTCCGTATGCCAACAAATGTCTCATTTTTTTTCATCTGAAACAAAGTTGATACGTACATGAAACATAAGATCTCCATTAACTCTCCTCATGAGCAACAGAATTTCCTCAGACTCAGCGTGTTCAGTTACTGTACACACTTTTTGTCTACCAATAAAAGCCTCTAAAAATGGAAGAATGCAATCACATCACAAGGCTTGAAACTAAGGCGGGAAGTTCAGTCTAATGAGGGCACCCGACTGAAAATAGGCATCTTTAGGTCAGCCTCTTTATCCAACACAAAAGCTAATATCTAAAGTTGGCAAACAATATACCACATTAATGAACATCTCACTCAGATGGGTCCCTCAGCATCAGACCTAATTTCAGCGAACATTCTTCACAGACTTCGTGCCTTCACACAGCAGGAAAACCAGGAATGACTTTGTGGAGTATTCTGCCTCAGGCTACAAATTGCACATCGTGACAGTGTTTTACACAAAGACATCTGTATTCCACATGCACTTTAAACAGGTCTTTTTTATTCTTTCTTTTTTTGGAGGTAATGACCACGACCAACCTCAGCTAAAGGAAAGCTGTCATGGATAGTTCTGATAGTCATGATCCCATGCCTTGACAGGCTACACCACAGAAGCAGTAACCATTTTGATATTGCATTAGAAAATAGTTTAAACTGTATCTACAAACATTTCTTTAATGTAATCCTTGTGATTACAGTTTGGCCTAAATGCACAGAATACATACATTATGCTAAGTGCTTATTTATATTTATACAGATGATAATCAGTACATTACGCAGTACAGTAAAATGAACATTAAGAGCTTTTTCCGCATGGCTACAATATAATATAATATAATGCAATGTAATGTAATGTAATATAACTCTAAATATTTAATGTACATTTATCTGATTTTAAATAGTTGTGCAATAAGCAGGATAATATTCAGTCAGCCAGTTTTTATCTGAAAATAAACTTCAGGGTTTTATTTAGAGATAATGATCGGCTGACTGTACATTATATGCTATCCCTGCGCTATACATCTAATATTATCTTAAAAAACAAGAGCGATCTGTCATTGATATGGTCCATGAAAACTGATTTAACAGCCAAGGAATTCTGCCTGTTTGACTCTAGAGTCTGGACTTTCTTAATGATCTAATAATGACCTATCTAATAATGATCTACATTTAATTATCTAATAATGACCACAGTTCTTGCAGACAGTAAACCTCCATGGAACAATTATACTTAAATTAATTGTGTTAATTATAATTATGTCCTCAAAATCCTCACAAACAAGAGTTTCTTAAAGAAGAAATCATTTCTGATTTATGCTTCCTTACTATCTCCTGGATTATGGTGGCCTGACAAGAAGCAGATCAAGAGGCCACAGGAGTAAACAGAGCATCAGCATCAACATTCATTTTAGCTCAAATACATATATAAGAAATTCATTAAAATCAATTCAGCACAATTGCTTTACAAAAGCCTGTGAACATTCCTTGTCATTTAGATGTTTTTCAAAGGAAACTAAGCTGCCGAGGCTCCACACACAGACACTGTGAGCAGGTTTTCTGTGTGTTTGTCTGTTACAGCCTTCTGTCAAGTCTCAGTGTCTTATACTGCCCAGTAGTTGACCTTGGGTGGTGACAGAGTGGGTGGAATATATTAAAAGCCCTATCGCATCTGTCAACATGAACACTAATGAGCTGCCAACAGATGGACAGACAGACAGACAGAGCACGTACACACACACACACATCGTACATATACACACCTGTGAGTAATGAGGCATTAATGCAAAATGCAATCACTTCCAACTGTCTGTCAGAAAAAAAGAAGAAACTGTCTGGCAGGAATGACAGCAGGCTCTACTGTTCTTACAGAAGAGGAGGCTGTGGATATCTATTGAGCTGCACTGTCTGTCTGGCAAAGGATTGTCTTAACAGAATCTGCCCATAATGTACATTTTGAATATTAGCATCCTTGGACACAAATATGACAGATATGCACCAGACAATGTGGGACTGCCTGTATCTATTCTATAATTTCACTCATATTGTTCTGCTTTCATAAAGACTGGATGCTTTTATGTTTGTGCTCCTAGATTGCTTTGTATGTTTTCTTGTTATGTTTATAACTTTTTTGTTGTTGTTGTTTAAAACATAATTAATTTTTTTGTCATTTTGATTTTATATTTTGTATTTGTTTTAGGGTGATTCTGTAACATTCTGCCTAGGGACTACGCACTCTATATCTATAGTTCCATGAAGAACCTTTAACATCCATAGAACAATTCCACTGCATAAATGTTTTTTTGTTGCGAAAAAAAAAGTTTATTTAGATTATTAAAATGTTCTTCACACTAAGAAAAAAACGGTTCTTTTAATGACTGTCCACTGAAAGGTTCTTTTATGTGAACACACCCTTTTGGAACCTTTATTTTTAAGAGTGCAGATAAAAAAATTGCATAGTAGTTATTTTTTGACAACAAAATGGTACTGATTATATCTACCACAAAACTTAATGTATCCAAATTGTTTTAGTCAGGAGTGTCAAATCAGAGGAATGACCTTGAAAAAAACGAAAAACGCAAAGAAAAATGTAACTGAATTTATTGGATTGGATGTTGCTGGCCATTTTGTTGATTTATCTAAATGATATTTTAAGGATATATACTAATGTTTACCAAAGAAGACACCAGAGATGCCAATGTCTCCAATCAAACAGTTGCATTAAAGCATGTCCTGTTGCTGAAGCTTACAGTACTAACTTTCATACTGACTGAAAGGTGTTCAACAGATACAGACCAATTAGTCACCAAAGCTGGGCCATGCCCTAAAATATTATTGGTGTACATCTGAAAACCATTTGATGAACCAGAAATATTTGACTTGTGGACATTTATTTAAATATGTGCCTCCTCCCTAACATCTGGTCACTGGTAGGCTCCAGCTTTAAAGTTGCTTTGGAACAGTGTGTATTGTGAAAATACTACACTAATAAAACTGGCTTCATCTGACTATATATGTTAACTTAATTTATGCTCTTATTTGGAAGAAATGAAGCAGCACATTTATAATTACCCTTTGAAGTACCTGCCACACTCATGCACACCCTGAATGAACAAAGAACAGAACAAAAACAGAGGTGCATGAGTGTGTGTATATTTAATGTCTCACCTCGTGATGGTCTGGATTAATGTTGTGCTTGGCGAGATTCCACATACAAAGAAATCCTATACTGTGTACATTCTCCTCTGCTGTCGAATTTCTGCACATAAGCTTAAAAGAATTTGGTGCAATATGTTCTGTTCAAGATGTCTTCAACAAAAACAGCAATATGCTTGCTATAGTAACTGAAGGCAGGTAATTTTAAAGTCTCACGGACAATAGTATTAAAGGAGCTGTCTCAAGGATTTCTTTAGAGTATAATATTTACATTGACATATTTGAGTCGGCTATCAAGTATCCTGATGACAGTATAGACCTGCCTGTAACCTACATCACTCATTTCAGAAACAAAAAGTGGAATTCAAATGAATTTCACCATCAGGAAGGATGATAATGGTAATTAGTACCCTCAACGGCGTTCATGTGAAACAATGACAGTTGACACATAAATTGCTGTGAAGTGCAGAGCAATTTGTGGCGCCCATGTCAGAACACAGTTATTCATGCAGATTACAGCTGATAAGATTCATATTCAAAAGTGGGGGCATTAATACGACTTTTTTTAGACATGTGAAAAATATGGCATCATGACAAAACCTCTGCAAGTAATTACATATGTATATATACAGTGGGTACGGAAAGTATTCAGACCCCCTTAACTTTAATACGCACCTGTACCACTACTATTTCTACTAATAATTTACTGTTTATTATTATTATTATTATTATTATTATTATCACCCCAAATATATGGAAAAACAAATATATATATATACAGGTGCATCTCAATAAATTAGAATGTCATGGAAAAGTTTAAGTCTTTGGTTCTTTTAATTGTGATGATTTTGGCTCACATTTAACAAAAACCCACCAATTCACTATCTCAACAAATTAGAATACTTCATAAGACCAATAAAAAAAATTTTTTGTGAATTGTTGGCCTTCTGGAAAGTATGTTCATTAATGGACTTTTCCACTGCATGGTACGTCTCGGCTCGGCACGGCTCAGTACGGCACGGCATGGTTCGGCTCGGCACGGTTTGCGTTACCACTGCAGTTCAGTACCGCTTTAGAGTGGGCGGGATTATTCACATGTCGTTATGGTTGCGCCGCCTTTACTACCACGACTCCTAAAAGAAACGTTTTCATTCCGCTTCGCCCCATCAAGCTCTCGCTGGATCCGCTCCTCTGCTATCAACGAGAGGAGCGTCTATACTTCCGCAACAGACTTTTAAAAAAAGGTGTTCAAAACAGTTGCGTTCGATCCTTTGCTGGCTGTGCTGATTTAAATCTAGCGGTTCTTTTGTGTTTGTGTGGCAAGTTCAGTGACGCAGGTAGTGACAATTCTCTCTGGCCAATCCGTGATCAGCAGATTTTACACGTCACGTTTTGGTAACGGTACGGTTCACTTGGAACCCTAACCGAAGTGGTACTAAAAAACGTACCAGGTACCAGGTACTGTACCCAGTGGAAAACCCCCCAAAATTGAATCGTACCGAGCCGTACCATGCAGTGGAAAAGCGCCATTACTGTACATGTACTCAATACTTGGTAGGGGCTCCTTTGGCTTTAATTACTGCCTCAATTCGGCGTGGCATGGAGGTGATCAGTTTGTGGCACTGCTGAGGTGGTATGGAAGCCCAGGTTTCTTTGACAGTGGCCTTCAGCTCATCTGCATTTTTTGGTCTCTTGTTTCTCATTTTCCTCTTGACAATACCCCATAGATTCTCTATGGGGTTCAGGTCTGGTGAGTTTGCTGGCCAGTCAAGCACACCAACACCATGGTAATTTAACCAACTTTTGGTGCTTTTGGCAGTGTGGGCAGGTACCAAATCCTGTTGGAAAATGAAATCAGCATCTTCAAAAAGCTGGTCAGCAGAAGGAAGCATGAAGTGCTCCAAAATGTCTTGGTAAACGGGTGCAGTGACGTTGGTTTTCAAAAAACACAATGAACCAACACCAGCAGATGACATTGCACCCCAAATCATCACAAACTGTGGAAACTTAACACTGGACTTCAAGCAACTTGGGCTATGAGCTTCTCCACCCTTCCTCCAGACTCTAGGACCTTGGTTTCCAAATGAAATACAAAACTTGCTCTCATCTGAAAAGAGGACTTTGGACCACTGGGCAACAGTCCAGTTCTTCTTCTCCTTAGCCCAGGTAAGACGCCTCTGACATTGTCTGTGGTTCAGGAGTGGCTTAACAAGAGGAATACGACAACTGTAGCCAAATTCCTTGACACGTCTGTGTGTGGTGGCTCTTGATGCCTTGACCCCAGCCTCAGTCCATTCCTTGTGAAGTTCACTCAAATTCTTGAATCGATTTTGCTTGACAATCCTCATAAGGCTGCGGTTCTCTCGGTTGGTTGTGCATCTTTTTCTTCCACACTTTTTCCTTCCACTCAACTTTCTGTTAACATGCTTGGATACAGCACTCTGTGAACAGCCAGCTTCTTTGGCAATGAATGTTTGTGGCTTACCCTCCTTGTGAAGGGTGTCAATGATTGTCTTCTGGACAACTGTCAGATCAGCAGTCTTCCCCATGATTGTGTAGCCTAGTGAACCAAACTGAGAGACCATTTTGAAGGCTCAGGAAACCTTTGCAGGTGTTTTGAGTTGATTAGCTGATTGGCATGTCACCATATTCTAATTTGTTGAGATAGTGAATTGGTGGGTTTTTGTGAAATGTGAGCCAAAATCATCACAATTAAAAGAACCAAAGACTTAAACTACTTCAGTCTGTGTGCACTGAATTTATTTAATACACGAGTTTCACAATTTGAGTTGAATTACTGAAATAAATGAACATTTCCACGACATTCTAATTTAAAAAAACAGCACATATATATATATATATATATATATATATATATATATATATATATATATATATATATATATACTGTGTATGTATATATATATATTATAACACATAAAAAATATATAGTAATAATTTAAATATAATATTACAATATTATAAGTATTAAAATATAATAATAATATAAATAATATTTTATATTAGCCTATTACTGTTATTGTTGTTATTATTATAATCACCCCAAATATATACAAAACAACTACTCTTTTATCACATTATAAAATAAGCATTATAATGTAATATTTTATATTATAAAATAGTATGAAAAGCATTGATTACATGATGATGTTGTCTACGATGTCTAGAAATTATGAAGATGCCTATGCACAGGCCTACAGCTTTGTGCTGCCCCTGCTAATGCCAGATCAGATTTCTGTGGGAGATTTATACTGGGGCAGCTGGGCAGTCTCACAACCTGTGCTCAGAAAAACAGTAGGTGAGAAACGGTTGTGTAACAAAATCCGAACAACCAAATCAATCCATCAAGCTCAGAGAACTGCGGATAATTATCCATGAACACAAGTGGGTCGACATTAGGGAAGGTTTATCCGATCCGCTAACAATCCACAGCAAACTTGATACGAGCTACTTCCATCCCCATCATCATAAGCTGAGCTTCTGTTTTCTGCAAATAGCTGACAGTTTATTTGGTTTTCGTTGTCATAGCACTAGCAGCTAATTCCCAAATGTCAAGCAAAAGTCAATATATAGTAGTGAGAAGGACGGGATACAAGACGAGCAATTATTTCTTTATCCTGTAATTAAAACAGTTCCATAAACAAGCCGTTAATAGTAACTGGTATTTTAGACACAATATGGCTAGCTGTTTTTGTTTATTTTAGCTCCGCCACACATATTGCTTGTATAAAACAGTTCAATAAACACAAAGTTAATAATGAATAACTTACATTTTGGACATAATATTAACAATATCTTTGTCTATTTTTGGTCCGCCAACAAACAAAGTTGTGTCTCTAAGTTGTGTGTTTTGTCGTTTGAGTGAATGATTCGATGACTCATTCAATCTCTTGATTCATTACTGAATAAATCAGTGTTTCTAAACAAATTGGTTGCGCGAATGATTAAATGATTCACTAATAAGACACTAATTTATTGTTTCCTTCCGGAACTTCCTGAATCTGTTTTCAAACTATTTCAAGTGAATGATTCAATGACTCACTCAAATGAACAAATCAGCTGACTAAATGATTCAATGATGCCTAATAAAGTCAATCATTGCCACCTACTGACATACGGATGTAAAGTGCTGAACAAATACAGTAGCTGTATAATTCCTATTACAAACCTTTGATATGTGACATATTCACATTATAAAAATATCAGTGTAATAAATATGGCATGTGAATTGAACTGAATGTGACACATAGGTCAGGACACTGCATGAGACTGTCTTGATCAAAAGGTCAATGCAAGTAGTTTGTGATGCTGACATGCAATATGGTGCGAAGTTTAACCCTAAAGCCACTTTTAATACCACAGCATCAATTACATATCGGACCACCGGCACCATACTTGACACTGAGAACAGATCTCCAGTGTGAAAGTCAAACGTGTGGCAGTCAGTCAGGGTGGCCTCCTTAGGCCACTTACTCTCACTGTTTGACGACAATGCCCAGTTCAGGTTTCCAGCACTCGCTGGGAGGTCAGAGCCCAAGCAGGAAAAGTGGGGTCATTACCCTCGTTTGACCCCAACAACACCTCCCTTGCCTGATCCATCACGCTCATGACACACACACTCCCATTCCCACAGTCCAGAACACACACATAAACGTGAATGGAGAGCGCTTGACCTCATCTGATTTATTGTCCTTCACTCTTAAAAATAAAGGTGCTTCACGATGCCATAGAAGAACCTTTTTGTCTAAATGGTTCCATAAAGAACCTTCAACATCTGAAGAACCTTTCTGTTTCACAAAAGGTTCTTTGTGGCGAAATAAGGTTCTTCAGATTACAAAAAGGTAAGAAAGATGGTTCTTTAAAGAACCTTTGACTGAATAGTTCTTTGTGGAACCAAAAATGGTTCTTCTATGGCATCGCTTGAAGAACCTTTTGAAGCACCTTTATTTTTAAGAGTGTGGGCATTATTTGTACGGGTCCAGGTGTGGCCAGCAACACTTTCGATTCAATCAGACAAACCACCCTTTCAGCGGCATTCAAACACTGTGAAAGTGTCTTTGAGACATTCTGAATGCTGGGTTGATTTTAACAGAGAAGCCCACCTGAAGAGAATGTTTTTCACCAGCAAGTAGTGCAGAGCAACTAACGGAAATACTGCTGAAATTTACATAATAATTTAATGGCAAATGAGATGTGCCAAAATTGCTAAAATGAAACACTAATTTTATAAAAGATTTTCTCAAAATGTATTAAAGATCAGATTTGAAAATTAAAATGAATTGTTATCGTTTCGTAAGTGTGTCAGCAGATTTTGGAACTGACACAAGGGGGAGGTAACACTTCAGTTCATCGGTTGAGCTGACTCAGGTAAAAGTGCTATATATTAGCTGGTTAATCAAAATATATCAAATATTTGCTTTTTAGAGATGTATAATGTTTGAATTCATGTAAATGTATGCAGTATGAAATTAATAATATAATTTTAATTTCTGTAAATGTATCCAGTATGCAAAGAACAAAAGGCATCTCATTAAATGAAAAAAAACTGTATTTTTTTTTTTTTTTTACATTAAAACAAATATGATTGCTGAATGCTGAAATTGCTGAAAATGAAACTTCTAAGAGAACACTAACAAATCCTTTTATTTATAATCAACATTAACAAAATGTACAAATGGATCATGAAACAATCTAAAATAAACCTAATTTTTTGTGAAAAACTGGGCAAAAAACATTTAATGATTTTTTTCATTGTTGTCATCAACTGCATTTAACAAGATATTCAAAAATGTAAAATGTAATGATAGGATAAAATTCACTGAAAAATAATGAAAGCAAAATGATGAACAACCAAAAAAAGTTCAAAATCTGCTTCTCTAATTATTAGAAATATTTGCAGCTTGGCAACTTTCGTTACTCTCAAACATCTCATGCCCTCATAAGAACCTGTTTTTAGTGCTTCACTGTCTCGAGAAGAAAATAAGAAAAGAGACAAATGACATTTTTTATGCACAAGCTCAACGGAAGTCTCTGTTTACATCCATGAGTCACAATTTCAAACTGAGAACAAACTAATCTCCAACATCAATTATATGACTCTAATAAATTACAAATAATTAAGACTTGCTTCTATTTTAGCTGTTTGACCTTTTGGGTACAAACACTCATCAAACATAATTAGGAAAGAGGAAATGAGATATTTACTGTTCGTCAAGGCTGCCTGTCATTACACAAAACTCAAACAGGTCATAATGTGAGAAGTGTCATTCATTTAGTTGTGTTTACCTAATGAGATGAGATGGCAGTTATAGAGCGAGACTCATGAATGAATTATGAATGTTACTGCAGGAAGCTTACACTATTCTATATTAAAATATATTTTTAGACCTCACCTTTACATACACAAATTTCTATCTATCTATCTATCTATCTATCTATCTATCTATCTATCTATCTATCTATCTATCTATCTATCTATCTCTTTCAAAAAGTGAAGGGACAAATGCATCCATCTTTTTTGGCTTACTATTGCTGCAATGTTACTATAGCAACAGTACACCGGAAATATACAGAAAACAATTCACCATTCCTTTCATTCTTTGCAAAAGAGCTTAAAAGAATGGCAACATCAGTTTCCAGTTGTAAAGAGGCCTATTCTCTCTTCGTCCTGAAAGCCATGGGGCTGTTATTCCAACAGTCATCCTGCACAATTCCTTTCAGGTGAAATAATTCCCTACAAAAAACAGTCTTATGGTCTCATGTCTATCTTGTGGTTTACAATATGTCCTTTCAGTAAGGCTTTGTAAAGTTGGCACAGATTACAAAAAGTATCTACCAAGCTTAAAAAAAAGTCTTAGCAAGTGTGTTGTTTCGTGTGGCTTTAATTGCTGTTATCATGCCCCATTTACAATGATTAATAGCGTGATTTTCTAAACAACTGTCAGTTTTTTCGCATAGTAAAGGCTGAGAGCAGTAAATTACAGATGGATGACATTAAATATACGGCACATGAAAGAGGAACATTCGTGTTCTATTAGTGTTGTTCAAGACTAGTCTTGGTCTAGAGACCCAAGGTCTGGGTCTTGTCTCGGTCTCTAGCACATTTGTACTTGGTCTTGTCTTGGTCTCAGACTAAAACGACTTGGGTTTTGTTTCAAGACCGATCAAGACCACAACTGTGGGGATGTCACTAAATTACCAGTGCATTGTCTGATTTATTTGTTAACATCATTAATGTGACTGCGACATTGATGTAAAACTTCCTGCTTTAAATGCAATCAATAACTAATTAAATAACTAAACGATAATAAATCATTTGATTTATACCAGTGGATCTCAAAATGTTTGACTACAAGGCCCCCTATTGCCCACAACAATATTTAAAGGTTCCCTCCAATATTTTGAGTTTAGCATGACTAGAAAGATATATATTAATTATAAAAATAAAAAAAAACTAAGAAATATCCTGAATTTTTAGTTGTTTTATTTTTTTAAATGCTTGTTTTGTCTCATTTTAAATAATTTTAAGTCATCTTGAGGCCCCCTTGAAAGTCTGTTGAGGCCAGGTCAGAAAATAATGAGGGGTTGTGTCAAAAATGTCACCAAAATGTATCGTTAATAATATTGTTATTATTACTACTATTACTAATTCTATTATTATTATTATTACTATCTGTCATGTTCCTCACCCTCCAACTTTCCCCTCATTCCTGATGAATTGAGTTCACTATTATTATTATTATTGCTACTACTATTATTATTTGTCACCATCCTCATCCTCCATCCCCCAATTTTTGTTATTATTAATACTATTATTACCCTCATTATTATTATTGTCATCAATTTTTTTTTTTACTACTGTTATGTCTGTTATACTTCTCTACATGTTCCTTTGTTCAAATACTTCCACACCCACATCCAGTTACACTTACACACACACACACACACACACACACACACACACACACACACACACAATGTTGGCTGTTGTTATGTATGTTTTGTTGGCCTTGGTTTTTTTACATTTGATTTGTTACCTGTAAATAGTATATCTGTTTGCATTTTAAAAAATCACCAAAATTAATACAAATACCCACAAAATTCAAGATACTGTTGCAAAAAAAGTACTTGTATGAGATCTGTATAACATATGATATAATTAAGCAATATCAAAAGAGCAAGAGCAATTCTCAATATTATTTATGCATTTGTAATTGTACCAATTCAGATGCAGTTTCTGTGCCACCACTGCAGTGCAAAGATGAATTTTGTTGTTAGTGATTTAATTTGATTGGTAACATCTCTATATAGTGTCTAATTATTCTAATTGTATTTAATGATTAAAATAAGACATTTCTCAGGCAGTAAATGTGGATCTTTTAGACTAATTTGAGTAGTGCTGGTCTGGTCTTGGTCTTTGTCTTGACTCGGTCTCGCCCTGCCTTGGTCTTGTCTTGGTCTCAACCCCTCAAAGTCTTGGTCTTGTCTTGATCACAACAGACATTGGTCTAGGTCTCGGATTAGGTGGTCTTGATACAACACTATGGTCTATAAGTGCTGAAGAAAGATCAAACGTCTTTTAAAGAAACCAGCTACCGTTCCATCCTAGAAAATAAACGATTACACATGTTAGATATCTAAAAAAAGACACTTCACAGTCTCTTCAGTCTTCTCTCATGGCCCAGAGAAGCCACTGACCTCCTTTGAACTATGGGACACTGACCTAATGCATGGGTGGCAAACATTGCATTCCTTTCTATGGCAGTGAAGACATGCTCCCCCAAAATTAGCAAGCCATCTCAGTGTTATACCATGTTTTTTGTCTAAACCAGGGAGGACGTAGAGCATATGCTTTCTCTTTGAAAAGCAAAGTGCAACCTGACACCAAACTTTACATAAACAATCGACTGCTTGCATGTTAAATGCATTTGAGAGTGGAGTCCATTAAGAAAAAGTACAAACAGATCCTGCAGGGATAAGGGAGAACTCAGGCACTGTAAAGGAAAGGAACCAAGTGCTATTAAGATATAAGATGACCAAAACAACAGATTATCTCCTACCAAGAAAAGCTCATAATCAAAGTGTCCTTGCATGTCTAGATCTCTTACACGGGGAACTCCGTTCTAGAATAGTTCACATATTTAGTCCTCAGGCTGTTTAGTGTTTTATAAATATATAAACAAGTGTGGTTATGAAACCTAATGACGGTAAACATGGTGGTCTTTGAATCCTTCTCTATAGGGGTCTTTCACTGCTGTCATCTAAAATGGAGGGTAATGGTTACAGTACACCACTCTAATGGCATGCATAAGGGTCTGCATTCTCATGCTAAAATTGCATGCTGGCCTTTCAACCTCAGGAGAGAAGCTGAGATGCTATAATAGGCTTTTAACAGTTTCTCACTATGACAACAATTAAAAAAAAAGAAATATGAGATGAGAACATGCATGTACTTTAAGAAAGTAAACAGGCTTTAACTGTAGATCTCACATCAGTATGTCACAACTGGCAGTTTATTCATTTATTTATGCATGACATCACGAACACCTTGCATTACATGTCAACCTCTAATTTTGTTTGCCTTACAGAATTTGAAACCACTGTGATATGCCAATATTTCAGCGAACCTTCCAAGATATTTAATACATTCGTGTCAGCTATCTAATGCACTTTTCCTTCCACAAAACAAAACTTAAGGGACCGGGAGGCTGTACTGAAGTCTTTAGATGTCAGAGCGCATTAAAAAAAAGTTGAACTTTGAACCTTTAATCCCAAGGAATAATGCCAACTTTCATCCAGGACTGAAATTCATAGCATCTTCAAAGACATTTAAGAAACACTAATGTATTCGTACAAACATGAAACTAAATTGTAAAAGTCTGGGAGGTTGAAGTGATATTTCGCTAATGTTAACATGTAATGAAAAACCTCTGAACTTTTAACCTCTTGGAAGAATACAGTACATCTTAGGGATCAATGAAAACTTCAGCAGTTTTTGTGCATATGGCACAAAATGTTATATTTTGTTTTGTTTAGGCCATTACTGGATCTAAAACTAAAACGTCTTTTAAATCTATAATATTATTTTTTCACACACACACACACACACACACACACACACAATGTTGGCTGTTGTTATGTATGTTTTGTTGGCCTTGGTTTTTTTACATTTGATTTGTTACCTGTAAATAGTATATCTGTTTGCATTTTAA
Source organism: Sinocyclocheilus grahami (assembly GCF_001515645.1). Classification (NCBI taxonomy): domain Eukaryota; kingdom Metazoa; phylum Chordata; class Actinopteri; order Cypriniformes; family Cyprinidae; genus Sinocyclocheilus; species Sinocyclocheilus grahami. The sequence continues at coordinate 165,335 of NW_015505634.1, forward strand.
AAAATCACCAAAATTAATACAAATACCCACAAAATTCAAGATACTGTTGCAAAAAAAGTACTTGTATGAGATCTGTATAACATATGATATAATTAAGCAATATCAAAAGAGCAAGAGCAATTCTCAATATTATTTATGCATTTGTAATTGTACCAATTCAGATGCAGTTTCTGTGCCACCACTGCAGTGCAAAGATGAATTTTGTTGTTAGTGATTTAATTTGATTGGTAACATCTCTATATAGTGTCTAATTATTCTAATTGTATTTAATGATTAAAATAAGACATTTCTCAGGCAGTAAATGTGGATCTTTTAGACTAATTTGAGTAGTGCTGGTCTGGTCTTGGTCTTTGTCTTGACTCGGTCTCGCCCTGCCTTGGTCTTGTCTTGGTCTCAACCCCTCAAAGTCTTGGTCTTGTCTTGATCACAACAGACATTGGTCTAGGTCTCGGATTAGGTGGTCTTGATACAACACTATGGTCTATAAGTGCTGAAGAAAGATCAAACGTCTTTTAAAGAAACCAGCTACCGTTCCATCCTAGAAAATAAACGATTACACATGTTAGATATCTAAAAAAAGACACTTCACAGTCTCTTCAGTCTTCTCTCATGGCCCAGAGAAGCCACTGACCTCCTTTGAACTATGGGACACTGACCTAATGCATGGGTGGCAAACATTGCATTCCTTTCTATGGCAGTGAAGACATGCTCCCCCAAAATTAGCAAGCCATCTCAGTGTTATACCATGTTTTTTGTCTAAACCAGGGAGGACGTAGAGCATATGCTTTCTCTTTGAAAAGCAAAGTGCAACCTGACACCAAACTTTACATAAACAATCGACTGCTTGCATGTTAAATGCATTTGAGAGTGGAGTCCATTAAGAAAAAGTACAAACAGATCCTGCAGGGATAAGGGAGAACTCAGGCACTGTAAAGGAAAGGAACCAAGTGCTATTAAGATATAAGATGACCAAAACAACAGATTATCTCCTACCAAGAAAAGCTCATAATCAAAGTGTCCTTGCATGTCTAGATCTCTTACACGGGGAACTCCGTTCTAGAATAGTTCACATATTTAGTCCTCAGGCTGTTTAGTGTTTTATAAATATATAAACAAGTGTGGTTATGAAACCTAATGACGGTAAACATGGTGGTCTTTGAATCCTTCTCTATAGGGGTCTTTCACTGCTGTCATCTAAAATGGAGGGTAATGGTTACAGTACACCACTCTAATGGCATGCATAAGGGTCTGCATTCTCATGCTAAAATTGCATGCTGGCCTTTCAACCTCAGGAGAGAAGCTGAGATGCTATAATAGGCTTTTAACAGTTTCTCACTATGACAACAATTAAAAAAAAAGAAATATGAGATGAGAACATGCATGTACTTTAAGAAAGTAAACAGGCTTTAACTGTAGATCTCACATCAGTATGTCACAACTGGCAGTTTATTCATTTATTTATGCATGACATCACGAACACCTTGCATTACATGTCAACCTCTAATTTTGTTTGCCTTACAGAATTTGAAACCACTGTGATATGCCAATATTTCAGCGAACCTTCCAAGATATTTAATACATTCGTGTCAGCTATCTAATGCACTTTTCCTTCCACAAAACAAAACTTAAGGGACCGGGAGGCTGTACTGAAGTCTTTAGATGTCAGAGCGCATTAAAAAAAAGTTGAACTTTGAACCTTTAATCCCAAGGAATAATGCCAACTTTCATCCAGGACTGAAATTCATAGCATCTTCAAAGACATTTAAGAAACACTAATGTATTCGTACAAACATGAAACTAAATTGTAAAAGTCTGGGAGGTTGAAGTGATATTTCGCTAATGTTAACATGTAATGAAAAACCTCTGAACTTTTAACCTCTTGGAAGAATACAGTACATCTTAGGGATCAATGAAAACTTCAGCAGTTTTTGTGCATATGGCACAAAATGTTATATTTTGTTTTGTTTAGGCCATTACTGGATCTAAAACTAAAACGTCTTTTAAATCTATAATATTATTTTTTTTTACCTTTCTGGGGACATTGAAAATACTTTTAATACAAATATTTACTTTTCAGATATTTATTAAAATACTGAACTTTTAAAATTAAAAATCATGGCAAGGAATTTTGAAGACACAGAAAACATCAGTAATTGTGTTATTGTTTTTTATATACATATACCACAAGCTACTATATTATTTAATAAGGTGTATGGGTTTAACACACTTTAAGTCTATATGTTTATAACTTACCTAAAAATCTAAAATAACACATTAAATATACAACTCCACAGAAAGACAATAAAATAATATTGTACAATAAAACAAAATTGTTATCTCTCAAATCAGGAGAGACCTCATGTTTTTCTTCGTGCCAAAGAACCGTTTTGAAGGCAAACCTATTACACATTGCTAGAAAAAGGAAGGTTTTCTCAACACAAAGTAGTATGAGGACGGAGAGAAAGGAAGAGAATGTTCCAGCTTGAGGCATTCTGAATAAAAGGTTAGAATAACTATATCATGTTCACACAAGCAGAAAAATATTAATTGCGGTGAAGGAATAAAACAGTATGATCATAATATTGAAGCTAAAATGGTTCTCTTTCTCCTCTGCCAACATAAATGAGAAAATGAACACACAGAGAAAAATATAATTATCAAACCCTACATGTTTTTGTTTAATGTTGAAAAAATGTTTAAGCCTTAGGGAAACTTAAACTAAACTCGATGAAACCACTTTCACCAGTACAATAGATTCCATTTCTGCTCTCACACAGCCCCCTAAAATACACAAAACACATTAAAGGAATATTCCGGTCTTAAGAAGTTCAATCAACAGCACTTGTGACAGTGCTGATTACAAAAATAAAATAAAATTGACTTAATTTGTTCAATTTGTGTACTTTTTAAAATAAAGATATAAACAAACAAAAAAATCTGGGTTACAGTGAGGCAATGAAAATGAATGGGGCCAATCTGTAAATGTTAAAATACTCATTGTTTCAAAACATAAACTTTTCTGTGTGTAATGGCTAAAAACCTCAAATAACTGTAAGAATTATGAAACATTTACAGCTCAAATAATAAACTAATTTTAACAGAGTTTACTGAGAACTTTAATTTGTAATAAAAATATTTACTTTTAAATATATTACAATAATATTTTGAAAATACTGAAAACGCAGTAATTGTGTTGTCACTTTTTTACATACACACCACAAGCTTATTAAACCAATATATGATTTAATAATATGCATGGGTTGCAAGCAATTTAAGTATAAACATTTAGAATTTGCCTAAAATTATAAAATAATGCATTAAATATAAAAGTTCACATAAAGTCAATACAAAAACTTGTACAATAAAAGCAAAATTGTTGTCAAAATATTACCTTTCCTGTATATAATGTAATGGCTAATATCCTAAAATGGCTGTAAAAATGATAAAAACTTGACACCTCAAATAATACACACAAAAATTGGTGCAATAATTTCCAATGTAAGTGCCGGCTTACCATTACCTTGAGGTTTGCTTTTTTAAAGAAAAGGAGGGACAAATTGAAATTCATTTTTATGGTAATCAACATCATGCAACAAATGCTGCTGATTGAGCCTGCGTTGTATTAAACTCTGAATATTCTCTTAACCTCCCTGATCCTAACAGTACAGATCCCTGATACATCTCCACCGGGAAGGTCAAGGCAATGCAGCACATTTCCTTTAAAGCTGACCACAAGGGACTGAATGTTTAACCAGTCTATGTTCAAGCATGCTGCGGTCTGCTTTCTGATATGTAAAGTTTAGGCAATGGTCTGAAGCTAATTACGGAACGTTGCTTTAGTTTAGCGGGCGAGTGTTGTAAGCCCTTTTCAACACTACCTTGATTTGCTGCACATTTAGGGGCCCGGTGTGGTTAGGTATTACTTCAAATGAAACAGTGGGGCCCCCTTAGGTCCCAGCCATCATTCAGTCTCACATACACACTCTCACGTATGCGCACACACTGAAGGGGCTTTGCCATTAGTCAGTCATCACATCGCAGAATTGCAAAACGATTGAGCAGCTGTTTGGGGCTGTGGAAGAAATGCTACCATCTGGGTTTAACCTCCAGGGCATTACCACCTCTTTCCTCCTACAGAATCCAGAATATATACAAACCTATACATATAAGCTAACATGCATGGGGTGGCTTCCATGTAACAGCTTTCTAGATGTTTTTACATTACTGAACAAGTATGAGTGGTGCTTGCACAACTCGCCATTGTGATGCCAGGGTTGTGCTGCGCAATTGCTTAATATATGTTGACTTAGGTCAATGCCAACATGGACCATGCAACATTAAAAGAAGGTATGTACGCAGAAAACATTACAAGCAGTCTCATTTGCAACAATGAAAAAAATTAGTTTGTGCTGTGTTTTATGCTATGAAAAAAACATTGAAATTCCAGAAACATTTAAGGTGCGGTCACATTAGTGAAATTTCAGTGACATTTTGTTGGCAAAAAAAGGTCCATTGTCTCTTGACACTTGTCAGTAGCATAGAAATATATGTACAGCTCACACAGAAGTCACTTTCAAACCAAGCAGCTTTTTGTTGGTCAATGCAGTAAATCCACACGACCAACTTGAACCTGTTGCAAAATTTGCATTGGGAAATCTTTCACCCTCACATGAAACTCCCAATCACATGGATTCCTATTGAAATTACTGGATTTCACCCACAAGAATTTGCCAAACAACGGTAAATGTGACCGCACCTTTAGAAACCACTAAAACTATAAAGACAGACAATATAAAATGAAAGCATCAATATTCCAGCCTATGTCAAGTTCTATTTTGAATATTTTTGTTACTTTTGAACAATAAAGAAAGTGGTAATCTCTTGCATCACTACTGTTAAACCTTGGTCTGTAAAAACCTAAACACCACTGAGTAGATAGAAGATATTGCTGATATAATTAGGACTGCTAAAAGAAAAACTTAAACCAGCCTAAGGTGGTTTGCTGGTCTTAGTTGGTTTAATATGTTCTCACCTCTCAAAACCAGCCAAAAGACTAAACTGGGAGACCAGCAAACCAGCTTAAACTGGTTTATATGTTTTATGAGTTGGTAACTTGGTATAGGATAATTTTCAACTAAAGGAACTTGTGGCTGCTCATAAACAGTTGTCTATTAAATAGAGATTTCCTTGGTTTTTTTCTATGCTGATGGTGTGGGGAACGAATAAATTAAATCAAATAAAATAAATAAACAAATGAGAGAGTTAAGTGGGAAGAAATTGAGAAAAATGGGGCAACTGGATAAAACAAGATTTGAATGTCCAACAGAGTGAACAACCTTTAATTTCCCCTTTATATCTCTGTAGGCCAGCGAGACAGACATCTCTACCCCCAGTAAATGACAGAATGACAGATTACTGAGAGCAAACAGATAGAGGGGGGAGAACAGAAGAGTGCAAAATCCATACATCTCTCATAATGTTTTTGCGGAGCCCTTTCACCCAAACTCATTCCAGTATGGCATGATGACAGACTGCACACCTTCATTCTCTCCTTTCCTCCCCTTCATTTTTGCCTCTCGCTCCTCCCTGACGGTGCTAGTAAAAACTAAAGAGATGGTGCCATTAATCTCCTGTCAGCGAAGATTACACTTGATTCCAAAAGGCTAAACAAGGTTAAAGACATGCTTCACTTGCTGAAAGGCCGGTGTTAACAGCCAGGATGCACAAAGAAAGTTACTTAGGTTTGTTAGCATTTATCAGGCTTGAACTGTGGGATGACACTATACTAGCCTGATGAGACAAATGTGAATTCTGACACTGGCTGTCTTTATGACAAAGAACCTGAGAATAAATGTGGAAATAAAGTCAGCATACGGTTGGGAAAAGGACAGACGTGTCAAAAGCAAAAATGATTTGCTCGTCACAGCATCGTTTAACAAACAAATTACTGAACCATCACTGCCTATCGTTTGCACCTTGTCTGACAGTGACGTATGGAGTCAAAGCGTTTCATGAATAAACTCAGAAATGAGACGTACATACATCTGAGGCAAAAATCTATCAGCATATTCCAAATAAGCGGTCCTACGTTGCATAGAATGCAAACTGCTGTATTTATGCCTAAATGAATCTGACAGTTGTGGAAAATGGACTGCGAGAACAATGCTGGGGCAATAACTGTAAATATTCTGATTTATGAGGGAGTCAGAAACTATTACAAGTCCTCATGATGGCTGCAATAAAACCAGCTGATAACAACTGTAAAAAGACAATAAATATGTTCGAAAGAAATAAATTATAAGTTATGTAGCAGAGCAGAACGCTGCTTACCAATTGGCCAAAGACTTGATTAATTTCTTAATCACAGTCCACAGTTTTTGAAGCCTTTCCAACTGTACAAGCAAATGGATTTTGGGAAAGGATTTGAATTACAGGCCATCTTTAAATTAAATGTCAGAAAAAAATGTACAGATATGAGCACTGAAATACAAGCAAATGATAAGCCATGGTGTGGTGTTTAACTGATCCTATTTTATACAATATTTGATTTACCGATTTTCATGCATAAATAAATTAGGTGAATTTGAAACCTCCCTGAAACCCACCTTACATCCGAATATGCAAAGAGTACAATGTGCTATAGGTACCTGGGATAAAAATAAAACCAGCTTTTCACTACTTCCATAGTGTAGTTGGACTTGTAAACCAAAAGTCGCGGGTTTGACTCAGGATTGTAGGTGGGGGGAGTGAATGATCAGCACTCTCTTCCACACTCAATACCACGACTGAGGTGAGACCCTTGAGCAAGTCACCGAACCCCCAACTGCTCCCCGGGTGCTGCAGAAAAAATGGCTGCCCACTGCTCCAGGTGTGTGTAGGTGTGTATGTTTTTCTACACTGGTGGGGACTTAAACCTGAATACACACCTCACAACTCATGGGGACTTGTGTCACCGTGGGGACCTAAATTGAGGTCCCCATAGGTATAGAAGCTTATAAATCATACAGAATTAATTTTTTGAGATTGTAAAAATGCACAAAGTTTTCTGTGAGGGGTAGGGTTGGTGTAGGGCGATAGAAAATACAGTTTGTACAGTATAAAAATCATTACGCCTATGGGGAGTCCCCACAAGAATAGTGAACCAGACTGTGTGTCTGTGTGTGTGTGTGTGTGTGTGTGTGTGTGTGTGTGTGCACTTGGATGGGTTAAACGCAGAGCATAAATTCCGAGTATGGGACACCATACTTGGCCACACGTCACGTCACTCACTCACATAAAATATGATATAATATGATATTATATGATGAGTATATCTCATAATAAATAATATTGACCATTTGAATAAATACTATGCCAATCATTAGAAAAGTACAATTATTATCAGATCAATCGCTGTGCCTTTTTAGGCCCATCAACTCAAATATACCTTCACATATTTTTCAGTTATTGAAAAACTATTGACTTAATAACATTGGACAAATCTATATTTGGTTATTTTAACGAGTCTTAACTGCTACAGAAATCCACATGAAATCAAAACTGACTTTATTTACTTTACTAGCGCACATTGCTAGTCTTGATGTAAACAATTAATCCATGCAAGTTAATCCACTGAAAAAAATTGTTTGTCTTCGTAATCTTTCATCAAAATCTGAACATTTACTTCTGCTCTGGAACGGCATTCCTTTTCTGATGACTTGGGCAGAATATGCTTAAACACACCCCTCCAACCGTTAGATTAGTGAGAGACAGAGAGGAGGAGCGCAAACATAAACCCATGCCCTCTGTTCAATATTCCGTTTCAGTTGGAAATACGTCACTACACTGAAATAAAGTTCAATAGGTTGTTTGCACATGATGTCACTGATGACGCGCGAAATGCAGCTGGAGGGCAGGAAGTGATTTTTCTCTCCACAGAAATCACTAGCAGAAACTCCAAATGCCAGTGTTTTGCGTTGTTTATGGATGCTCAAATCGGACAAACCGAGAAACCACAAGGAGCTTTTATCGTGTAAAAAAATGTGTTGCTCATAAGGGGGGAAAATTCTAGAATTTGACTGAAAAACGCTGGAAAAAGTGGCTTGTAAACCTGCGTCTGCGGTCGGGAGGAGCGAAGCCGGATAATGCTCGTGTGTGCAAATGGTTATTATAGGATATAATAATATATTAAGATATTTATAAAGATATAGATTGGGCTGCCACCTCTCACGCACGCATTGTGACAGTCAGAATTCACTCAGTGCTAAACGCCACAC